>NC_142808.1:15410824-15448324 GCF_049724085.1 Artemia sp. Qi Xiang Cuo | reverse complement strand
AGACATTCCTGAATAAGAATTAACGGTTTTCAAATTTAATTGTACTGTTTCCCAGAGAATACGCTTGGAAACAGAGCAGACACGCGATTAAAAATAATCTAGGCTCATTTGGAGTCATAGACAACCTGTACGGGGAGTAGGCGAAACGACTTATGCCACCTAACAATACGGTTTTTTGGGAAATTATGTAAATAACCGGAGCCCGGAATGCGCCGATGGGTCCGGGGAGTGCTGTGGGGGCAAGGTTAGGGAAGCGCTGGGGGGATGCGCCACGGGTCAGGCAAGTGCTACAGGGATGCGCCACGGGTCAGTGAAGTGCCACCGGGATGCGCCACGGGCCCGAGAAGCATCGCGGGAAGCGATGCGGGGCCCGAGAAGCGCCACAGGGATGCGCTGTGGCTCCGAAAAGCGCCGAAAAAAAAAAATTTAGGGGGGGGAGTTAGCCCTTTTAATAGTGACAAAATAGAAATGAAACGATAAGTGTTTCTTACTTCAGTGTCTAACCATTTCTCTTCGAAATTTAGCGATTTTAGCTATAACAATTTTCCTAAATTTAGGGGAGGGGGTGTGAATCCATGATTTTTGTTGGGGAGGGGGTTAGCACTTTTAATAGTGACAAAATAGAAATGAAATTTAATTTAAACACTTTTTTTTTCAGATATAATAATGTTTGGTGTGATTGACACAGAATATATTGGTCTGAAATATTCCGCAACTGGCATTATATTCGAAGCAGCTTTCTTACTCCTAGACAATCAACGACGTGAAATTCATTGCTATAAATGGAACATCAGATACAATATGTATAAGTACGAGAAAAACAGATGGAGTCCAAGACTAAATTTTATAAATCGAAATGGCTTTTACGCTAAAACCATACGACCACATAATGAAAATGGCTATGAAATAAAACATGTACAAGAGGAAATTCAGGAAATATTCAGTTTTTTCGGTGTGCAAGCTGTTTATGTTAAGGGAAACGTGCCAACTGATAAACTCTTACTAGAAAAATGTGATAAAAACATAGCATTATTCAATTTAGAAGACTTCAAATGTGAGAAATACCTGCATTCAGTCCATGACCTAGAATATGAAGTTAGATATTTCGCTAAATGGATACCGGAAAAGATACCTGACATTCAAAAATGCATCAGATATCCAAAGTCCTAAACTTGCTACAACTCATATCAAATGGATTAATCTTCTTTTTTTTTTTAAATATGTCATTATTTTTTTTAAAATTTTTTAAATATTTTTAATCAATAAAAATATTAAGCCTCAACCGTTTTTATTCTTTAGAATAGTACATCACCATGAAAATTATACTTTAAGATTCAACATGCCAGGGAACACACTTTCAAGTTCAGCATGTTGGAGAACCCTAAATAGTCACCCCTAAACAGTTAAGTTAACCCTAAAAGGTTAAAGAATTTTTCTGAAATTATGTTAAGCATGATACGTTTTTATTCTTTAGAATAGTCCTTCTCCACGAAAATTAGACTTTCAGATTCAACATGCCAGGGAACACATTTTCAATTTCAGCATGTTGGAGAACCCTAAATAGTCAACCCTAAAAAGGTAAGTTAACACTAAAAGGTTAAAGAATTTTTCTGAAATTATCTTAAGCCTGAGACGTTTTTATTCTTTAGAATAGTCCATAGCCACGAAAATTAGACTTTCAGATTCAACATGCCAGGGAACACACTTTCAAGTTCAGCATGTTGGAGAACCCTAAATAGTCACCCCTAAAAGGTAAGTTAACCAAAAAATTTTTTAGTTTGTTTCTTTTATGATCCTAAATATTATACGTTTTCTTTATTTGGAATTGTCATTACCGACGAAAAATAGACATAAATATACAAAAATCCCGAGCCCACACATTCTAGTTAGGCAAGTCTAAGAAACCTCAAAATTCATCCAAAAAAAGACAAGTTAAACCTAAAAGGTCAAAGAATTTTTCTGAAATTACACTTTCAGATCCAGTATGTCAGGGAACACACTTTCAGGTTCAGCATGTAGGAGAACCCTAAATGCTCACCCCTAAAAAGGTAAGTTAACCCTAAATGGTTAAAGAATTTCTCTATTTATGTAGAGTTTCAACTAGATATGGCTAAGTTTGTTAAAGACAAGCTATTTTCTTGCGAAAACACACAAAATCAGAAAAAATGTTCAATGTTCCTTTAGTACCTACGCAATTAGGCTGAAATGAAGATATTTATGCAGGGTTTCAACTAGCTATGGCTAAATTTGCTAAAGAAAAGCTATTTTCGTGCGAAAACACCCAAAAACGGAAAAAAATGTTCAATGTTCAGTTATTCCATACGAAATCAGACTTAAATTAAGATATTTATACATAGTTTCAACTAGCTATGCCTAATTTTGATAAAGACAAGCTATTTTCTTTTGAAAACACACAAAATCAGAAAAAAATGTTCAATGTTCCTTTAGTACCTACGCAATTAGACTAAAAATGAAGATATCTATGCAGAGTTTCAACTATCTATGGCTAAGTTTGCTAAAGACAAGCTATTTTCTTGTGAAAACACACAAACTAATAAAATATTTACATTTTTCCGTTATTACATTCTCAATTTGTATAAATATGTAGATATTTATTCAGAGTTTCAACTAGCTATGGCTAAGTTTGCTAAAGACAAGCTATTTTCTTGTGAAAACATACAAAATCAGAAAAAATGTTCAGTGTTCCTTTAGTACCTCCTCAATAAGTATAAAATTGATGTTATTTATGCGGAGTTTCAACTAGCTATGGCTAAGGTTGCTAAAGACAAGCTATTTTCTTGCGAAAACACACAAAATCAGAAAAAATGTTCAATGTTCCATTAGTACCTACACAATTAGACTAAAAATGAAGTTATTTATGTAGAGTTTCAACTATCTATGGCTAAGTTTGCTAAATACAAGCTATTTTCTTGCGAAAACACACAAAAAAATAAAAAAATGTTCAATGTTCATTTAGTACCTACGCATTCAGACTGAAATTAAGATATTTATACAGAGTTTCAACTAGCTATGGATAATTTTGCTAAAGACAAGCTATTTTCTTGTGAAAACACACAAAATCAGAAAAAATTTTCAATGTTCCTTTCGTACCTACTCAATTAGACTAAAAATGAAGATATCTATGCAGAGTTTCAACTATCTATGGCTAAGTTTGCTAAAGACAAGCTATTTTCTTGTGAAAACACACAAAATCAGAAAAAATGTTCAATGTTCCTTTATTACCCTCACAATTAGACTAAAAATGAAGTTATTTATGCAGAGTTTCAACTAGCTATGGCTAAGTTTGCTAAAGACAAGCTATTTTCTTGCGAAAACAAACAAAATCATAAAAAATGTTCAATGTTACTTTAGTACCTACTCAATTGGTATAAAATTGAAGATATTTATGCAGAGTTTCAACTAGCTATGGCTAAGTTTGCTAAAGACAAGCTATTTTCTTGCGAAAACACACAAAATCAGAAAAAATGTTCAATGTTCCTTTAGTACCTACACAATTAGACTAAAAATTAAGTTATTTATGCAGAGTTTCAACTAGCTATGGATAAGTTTAATAAAGACAAGCTGTTTTCTTGAGAAAACACACAAAATCAGAAAACCTTTTCAATGGTCCCTTAGTTACAACTAAAGTATTCTAAAAATGAAGTTATTTAAGCAGAGTTTCTACTATCTATGGCTAAGTTTGCTAAAGACAAGCTATTTTCTTGCGAAAACACACAAAATCAGAAAAAATGTTCAATGTTCCTTTAGTACCCTCACACTTAGACTAAAACTGAAGATATTTATGCAGAGTTTCAAATAGCTATGGCTAAATTTGATAAAGACAAGCTATTTTCTTGTGAAAACACACAAAATCAGAAAAAATATTCAATGTTCCTTTAGTACCTACGCAATAAGACTAAAAATGAAGATATGTATGCAGAGTTTCAACTAGCTATGGCTATGTTTGCTAAAGACAAGCTATTTTCTTGCGAAAACACACAAAATCAGAAGAAATGTTCAATGTTCCTTTAGTACCTACGCAATTAGACTAAAAATGAAGATATTTAAGCAGAGTTTCAACTAGCTATGGCTAAGTTTGCTAAAGACAAGCTATTTTCTTGCGAAAATACACAAAATCAGAAAAAAATTTTCAATTTTCCTTTAGTACCCTCTCAATTAGAATAAAAATGAAGTTATTTATGCAGAGTTTCAACTATCTATGGCTAAGTTTGCTAAAGACAAGCTATTTTCTTGCTAAAACACACAAAATCAGAAAAAATATTCAATGTTCCTTTATTACCATTACAAATAGACCAAAAATGAAGATATTTATGAAGAGTTTCAACTAGCTATGGCTAAGTTTGATAAAGACAAGCTATTTTCTTGCGAAAACACACAAAATAAAAAAAATGTTCAATTTTACTTTAGTACCCTCACAATTAGTCTAAAAATGAAGTTATTTATGCAGAGTTTCAACTAGCTATGGCTAAGTTTGCTAAAGACAAGCTATTTTCTTGCGAAAACACACAAAATCAGAAAAAATGTTCAATGTTCCTTTAGTACCCTCACAATTAGACTAAAAATGAAGATATTTATGTAGAGTTTCAACTATCTATGGCTAAGTTTGCTAAAGACAAGCTATTTTCTCGCGAAAACACACAAACTCAGAAAAAAATTTAAATGTTCCTGTATTACCTACTAACTAAGGCTTAAATGAATATATTTATTCAGAGTTTCACCTAGCTAGGGCTAATTTTGCTAAAGAAAAGCTTTTTTCTTCCGAAAACACAAAATCAGAAAAAAAAATGTTCAATGTTCCTTTAGTACCCTCACAATTAGGCTGAAATGAAGATATTTATGCAGAGTTTCAACTAGCTATGGCTAAGTTTGCTAAAGACAAGCTATTTTCTTGCGAAAACACACAAAATCAGAAAAAATATTGTTAGGTTGTTAAGTTAGGTTAGGTTAAGTTAGGTTAGGTTAGATTAAGTTAGGTTATGTTAAGTTAGGTTAGGATAGGTTAGATTAAGTTAGGTTAGGCTAAGTTAGGTTATGCTAGGTTAGCCTACGAACGCGCGCGAACGTAGGCTAACCTAGCCTAACCAAACTAAGCCAAACCTAACTAAAACTACCCTAACCTACCCTAAATTAACCTAACCTAACTTAATCTAACCTAACCTAACTTAACCTAACCTAACTTAATCCAACCTAACCTAACCTAACCTATATGCGTGCGTACGTAGGCTAACCTAACCTAATCTAACTTAACCTAACCTAACAATATTTTTTCTGATTTTGTGTGTTTTCGCAAGAAAATAGCTTGTCTTTAGCAAACTTAGCCATAGCTAGATGAAACTCTGCATAAATATCTTCATTTCAGCCTAATTGTGAGGGTACTAAAGGAACATTGAACATTTTTTTTTTCTGATTTTGTGTGTTTTCGCAAGAAAATAGCTTGTCTTTAGCAAACTTAACCATAGCAAGTTGAAACTCTGCATAAATATCTTAATTTAAGCCTAATTGCGTAGGTACTAAAGGAACATTTAAATTTTTTTCTGAGTTTGTGTGTTTTCGCAAGAAAATAGCTTGTCTTTAGCAAACTTAGCCATAGATAGTTGAAACTCTTCATAAATATCTTAATTTTTAGTCTAATTGAGAGGGTACCCGAGGAACATTGAACATATTTTCTGATTTTGTGTGTTTTCGCAAGAAAATAGCTTGTCTTTAGCAAAATTAGACATAGCTAGTTGAAACTCTGCATAAATAACTTCATTTTTTGACTAATTGTGAGGGTAATAAAGGAAAATTGAACATTTTTTTTTTGATTTTGTGTGTTTTCCCAAGAAAATAGCTTGTCTTTAGCAAACTTAGCCATAGATAGTTGAAACTCTGCATAGATATCTTCATTTGTATTCTATTTGAGAGGGTACTAAAGGAACATAGAACATTTTTTTTGATTTTGTGTGTTTTCGCAAGAAAATAGCTTGTCATCAGCAAACTTATCCATAGCTACTTGAAACTGTGCATAGATATCTTCATTTTTAGTCTAATTGTGTGGGTACTAAATTAACATTGAACATTCTTTCTGAGTTTGTATGTTTTCTCAAGAAAATAGATTGTCTTTAGCAAACTTAGCCATAGCTAGTTGAAAATCTGCATAAATATCTTCATTTTTAGTCTAATTGCGTAGGTACTAAAGGAACATTGAACATTTTTTCTGATTTTGTGTGTTTTCGCAAGAAAATAGCTTGTCTTTAGCAAACTTAGCCTAGCTAGTTGAAACTCTGCATAAATATCTTCCTTTTTAGTCTAATTGCGTAGGTACTAAAGGAACATTGAACATTTTTTCTGATTTTGTGGGTTTTCACAAGAAAATAGCTTGTCTTTAGCAAACATAGCCATAGCTAGTTAAAACTCTGCATAGATATCTTCATTTTTAGTCTAATTGCGTAGGTACTAAATGAACATTGAACATTTTTTCTGATTTTGTGTGTTTTCGCAAGAAAATAGCTTGTCTTTATCAAACTTAGCCATAAATAGTTGAAACACTTCATATATATCTTCATTTTTAGTCTAATTGTGAGGGTACTAAAGGAACATTGAACATTTTTTCTGATTTTGTGTGTTTTCGCAAGAAAATAGCTTGTCTTTAGCAAACTTAGCCATAGCTAGTTGAAACTCTGCATAAATAACTTCATTTTTTGCCTAATTGTGAGGGTACTAAAGGAACATTGAACATTTTTTTTGATTTTGTGTGTTTTCGCAAGAAAATAGCTTGTCTTTAGCAAACTTAGCCATAGATAGTTGAAACTCTGCATAAAAATCTTCATTTTTAGCCTAATTGTGATGGTACTAAAGGAACATTGAAAATTTTTTTTAATTTTGTGTGTTTTCGCAAGAAAATAGCTTGTCTTTAGCAAACTTAGCCATAGATAGTTGAAACTGTGCATATATATCTTCATTTTTAGTCTTATTGTGAGGGTACTCCATTAAAACTTACATTTTTTTCTGATTTTGTGTATTTTCGCAAGAAAATAGCTTGTCTTCAGCAACCTCAGCCATAGCTAGTTGAAACTCTGCTTAAATATCTTCATTTTTAGTCTAGTTGCGTAGGTACTAAAGGAACATTGAAATTTTTTTCTGATTTTGTGGGTTTTCACAAGAAAATAGCTTGTCTTTAGCAAACGTAGCCATAGATAGTTGAAACTCTGCATAGATATCTTCATTTTTAGTCTAATTGCGTAGGTACTAAAGGAACATTGAACATTTTTTCTGATTTTGTGTGTTTTCACAAGAAAATAGCTTGTCTTTAGCAAAATTAGCCATAGATAGTTGAAACTCTGTATAAATATCTTAATTTCAGTCTGATTGCGTAGGTACTAAAGGAACATTGAACATTTTTTTCTGATTTTGTGTGTTTTCGCAAGAAAATAGATTGTCTTTAGCAAACTTAGCCATAGCTAGTTGAAACTCTGCATAAATAACTTCATTTTTAGTCTAATTGTGTAGGTACTAAAGGAACATTGAACATTTTTTCTGATTTTGTGTGTTTTCGCAAGAAAATAGATTGTCTTTATCAAACTTAGCAATAGCTAGTTGAAACTCTGCATAAATAACTACATTTTTAGACTAATTGTGTATGTACTAAAGGAACATTGAACATTTTTTCTGATTTTGTGTGTTTTCTCAAGAAAATAGTTTGTCTTTAGCAAACTTAGCCATAGCTAGTTGAAACTCTGCATAAATATCTTCATTTTTAGTCTAATTGTGAGGGTACTAAAGGAACATTGAACATTTTTTCTGATTTTGTGTGTTTTCACAAGAAAATAGCTTGTCTTTATCAAACTTAGCCATAGATAGTTGAAACTCTGCATAGATATCTTCAGTTTTAGTCTATTTTCGTAGGTACTAAAGGAACATTGAACATTTTTTCTGATTTTGTGTGTTTTCACAAGAAAATAGCTTGTCTTTAGCAAACTTAGCCATAGCTAGTTGAAACTCTGCATAAATATCTTCATTTCAGTCTAATTGCGTAGGTACTAAATGAATATTGAACATTTTTTTCTGATTTTGTGTGTTTTCGCAAGAAAATATCTTGTCTTTAGCAAACTTAGCCATAGCTAGTTTAAATTCTGCATAAATATCTTCATTTAAGCCTAAATGCGTAGGTACTAAAGTAACATTTAACATTTTTTCTGATTTTGTGTTTTCATAAGAAAATAGTTTGTCTTTAGCAAACATTGTCATAGCTAGTTGAAACGCTGCATAAATAGAGAAATTCTTTAACCTTTTAGGGTTAACTTCCCTTTTTAGGGGTGACCATTTACGGTTCTCCTACATGCTGAACCTGAAAATGTGTTCCCTGACATACTGGATCTGAAAGTTTAATTTCAGAAAAATTCTTTAACCTTTTAGGGTTAACTTACCTTTTTAGGGATGACTATTTAGGGTTCTCCAACATGTTGAACTTGAAAGTGTGTTCCCTGGCATGTTGAATATGTATGTCCATTTTTCGTGGCGATGGACTATTCTAAAGAATAAAAACGTCTCAGGCTTAAGATAATTTCAGAAAAATTCTTTATCCTTTTAGGGTTAACTTACCTTTTTAGGGGTGACTATTTAGGGTTCTCCAACATGCTGAACTTGAAAGTGTGTTCCCTGGCATGTTGAATCTTAAAGTCTAATTTTCGTGGCGATGGACTATTATAAAGAATAAAAACGTCTCAGGCTTAAGATAATTTCAGAAAAATTCTTTAACCTTTTAGAGTTAACTTACCTTTTTAGGGGTGACTATTTAGGGTTCTCCAACATGCTGAGCTTGAAAGTGTGGTCCCTGGCATGTTTAATCTGAAAGTCTAATTTTGGTGGTGAAGGAATATTCTAAATAATAAAAACGTATCAGGCTTAAGATAATTTAAGAAAAATTCTTTAACCTTTTAGTGTTAACTTACCTTTATAGGGGTGACTATTTATGGGTTCTCCAACATGCTGAACTTGAAAGTGTGTTCCCTGGCATTTTGAATCTGAAAGTATAATTTTCATGGTGATGGACTATTCTAAAGAATAAAAACGGTTGAGTCTTAAGATATTTATTGCTTAAACATATTTAAAACATTTGGAAAAAAATAATGACATATTAAAAAAAAAAGAAGCTTAATCCATTTGATATGAGGAGGAGCAAGTTTAGGACTTTGGATATCTGATGCATTTTTCCATGTCAGGTATCTTTTCCGGTATCCATTTAGTGAAATATCTAACTTCATCTTCTGGGTCATGGACTGAATGCAGGTATTTCTCACATTTGAAGTCTTCTAAATTGAATAATGCTATGTTTTTATCACATTTTTCTAGTAAGAGTTTATCAGTTGGCACGTTTCTCTTAACATAAACAGCTTGCACACCGAAAAAACTGCATATTTCCTGAATTTCCTCTTGTACATGTTTTATTTCATAGCCATTTTCATTATGTGGTCGTATGGTTTTAGCGTAAAAGCCATTTCGATTTATAAAATTTAGTGTTGGACTCCATCTGTTTTTCTCGTACTTATACATATTGTATCTGATGTTCCATTTATAGCAATGAATTTCACGTCGTTGATTGTCTAGGAGTAAGAAAGCTGCTTCGAATATAATGCCAGTTGCGGAATATTTCAGACCAATATATTCTGTGTCAATCACACCAAACATTATTATATCTGAAAAAAAAAGTGTTTAAATTAAATTTCATTTCAGAAAAGTCCAAGAAGCAAACTACACCTCCCAAATCATAATTTTCTGAAAGGACACACATATGATAGGCTAAGAAATCTAGCTCAGAAAAGTCAAAAATAGCAAACTAGTCATCCCAAACTATAGGTTTCAGTCAACACACACCTACGAATGGCTGAGAAATCCAGCTCAGAAAAGTCAAAAAAATCAACCCACACATCCCAAATCATAGGTTTCAGACATCACACACCTACGAAAGACTAAGAAATCCTGTTCTGAAAAGTCAGAAATATCAAATTACATATCCATAATCATCGGTTTCAGACAACACACACCAACGAAAGTCTAAGAAACCTAGCTCAGAAAAGTAAAAAATAGCAAACTAGTCATCCCAAACAATAGGTTTCAGACAACATTCACCTACGAAATACTAGAAAACCTTAGCTCAGAAAAGCCTGAAATAGCAAACTATACATCCCAAATCATAATTTTCTGACTACGCATACCTATGAAAGGCTAAGAAATCCAGCTCAGAAAAGTCGAAAATAGCAAACTACACACCCCAAATCATAGGTTTCAGACACCACACACCTATGAAAGACTAAGAAATCCAACTCAGAAAAGTCAAAAATAGCAAACTACATATCCCAAATCATAAGTTTCACTCAACACACACCAACGAAAGGCTAAGAAACCTAGCTCATAAAAGCCTGAAATAGCAAACTACTCATCCCAAACTATTGGTTTCAGACAACATTCACCTAGGAAATACTAGGAAACCTTAGCTCAGAAAAGCCTGAAGTAGCAAACTACACATCCCAAATCATAGGTTTCAGACAACACACATCAACGAAAGACGGGTGCTCGGGGAGAGCCTTTGAGGGTCTGTGGGTCCCTTGAGGGACGGTGGACCTTTGGGAGCTAGGGGGGACGTTTGGTGACCGGGGGATTGGCTTTGGGGGTCCGGGGATGGCATTTGGGGGTCTGGGGGGCCTTTGGGGCGCCGGGAGGGCCTTTGGGGGTCCGGGGGGGGGCAGTTGGGGGCCTGGGGTTCATTGGGACCCCGTTGGTCCTTTGGGAGCTCGATGGGCCTTTGGGGGGCCCGGGGATGGCCTTTGGGGGTCTGGGTGGGCCTTTGGGGGCGCTGGTGGCCCTTTGGGAGCTTGGGGGGCCTTTGAGGGTCCGGGGGGACAGTTGGGGGCCTGGGGGACATTTGGGGACCGGTGGAGGGCCTTTGGGAGCTTGGGGGGCTTTTGAGGACCGGGGGCTTCCTTCGGGGTTGGGGTAGGAGGATTGGAACCCTTTGGGGTTGGGTTAGAGGACCTCACAATACTGTTCAAATGAAACTTGTGTATTATAACGACCAAACTCAAAACCTCCTCCAAAATCTCTTCAAAATCTTCTTTTAAAATGTCTCTATCTGTTTCGCCGAAATAGTTCCATAACCTGTCTAAAATGGTTTCGCCCAAATAATCCCTAAACGTAAATTCAGCGTGTTCCTTTGTTATTGGCATCTCTGCGCTAACGCATTTCAAATTAATATGAAACCTTTTCGCGCGCTAAAACAATTCATCGCTAAGATGTTTCTTGCCTAATTGTTTCCATGGCCTGTGGTTATTAATATCCTTTGGAGTTCGACCAGTAGAACTGTTCCCGAGGCAAAGACATTAATGATATGGATCTATTCCTGGAGAAATGTTTCTAGGCGGAAATTTTTAAAGTCTGACAGATGATGTCATTGATTGATTGATCTGTCAAGAAAGGGGAAATTAATTTGTTGTTTCTAAGGGGAATTATTGAGTCACGATAGGTGGATTGAGGTTGACAGCACAGGTGTTCTGACTCGTGACAGCACCACGTGGTTTATGGTTTTCTCAGTGAGAAAGTTCCTGTTTTTTCAAATTCTCACTGACAAAAACCATAAAAAACATACAAAAATGTGAGAAAGTTCCTGTTTTTCAAATTCTCACTGACAAAAACCATAAAACAGACATAAATGTGACAAAATTCATGGTTTTTCAAGTGAGAAAATTCCTGTTTTTTCATTCTCACTGAGAAAACCATAAACCACGTGGTCATGTTGGGATCAATAGGGTCACTTCTACTAACAACTCCTTCTTTACGAAGTGCCCTGGTCTAAAAGAAATAAATCATGCATAGTGCCAACATCGTTCTTAACTTAGGCAGCGCTTTTGTGCTGCCTACGTTTATGTAATCTGAAATACCAAGGACATAAAAATAAAACTAGGTAAACTTGCTCCTAAGATTCATTTGCACCAATTTTGGCGCGAAAATTCAGACACTATTTTCTTTTTTATGGTATTTTGTACTTTATATGATTGTCTTAAACAGTCTTGATCCTAGTATCATAATCATAAGATAATCTGTTGCTAGAACCTTAAACGCAATTTTTCTATTTCAATTTTTACATAGATTCGATATATCCTTAAATTAATAATTTTTTGGCCTAATTTATGAAAAGTAATTGCGTTATACATGTAAAGGAGATTATCCGTGAGCTAGCTAGCACGGCTGGTTTAGCTTTTCATATGATATTCAAAAACTAGTGAGAAGTTTTTCTTGTTAGTAGCTTTTAGCGCCAAATTAAAATTATTACACTCATGGCTTTAAGACAACAAATTCTATTACTTTTTTATTTTGTAATGCGGTAACTTCATGAAATTAATAGCATTTTTGAAGACCTGGCAAAACCATAATTGTGATCCCATATGCCAGTTTATTGAGACAAGTTGATTAGGGCAGTAGAAGCCTTCTTAATTTTCAAATAACTCTCTCTCTCAGTTGATATTAGCGGTAATTTTGTTCCCTCTTATGAACCACCTTCGCTTTCCGTTGGATATTTGCATCTAGCGCTTTTTTACGCTAAGACACGAATTATCATTCTATTCCTGGATAAGACTACCAATAAGCAATACATACACAAACATACACAACATACACACAATACATACACAAACAAATCTTCGGTTTCCAATTTCATCTGTGGAGTTTCAAAATCAGGCCTGCTGTTAATTGTTCCATTATCACCCCAGATAGCTTTCACGATTCCTTCAAGTCTTTCTTGAACCTTCCTAAGATCTCCCTCTGGGTTCAATACATAATACGCCTTTTGGGGATTGCAACCAACAGCTGTTCCATTCAGTTTCAGGGCTTTTATTCGTTCAGCTTTATGTCGATCTAGCAACATTTTCAAAATGCTTAAAGATGGTACACGAGTTACTGACTGGTTCTTCAGACATTCAAGAGACTCCCAGGGCAAGCCTTGCATGACCTGAAAAGATACAATTATTATATTATAAATATATCCAAATAGAGAGGTTTGTTCATTGAGCGCTATATTTATAGCAATCCCGTTCAAGTATGAGCATATACAGGGACAACCTTTAAGAGAATTATACAGGCTTTCAAGAGGTGGACTATGGAGGAAGGAGCTTTCGCTTTCTGTTCTATTTTATATATTTCTCGAATTACATGATTCTTTGTTATCCATAATTTTATATAAGTCATTTTCTTTTCAAATATTGCCAAACTTATACACCCGCCCCCCTTCCCAAATCAAACAACAACAAACAATCGTAAATGTCCGACACAAAGTTTACAGCGTTTTTCTTGAAAAGTGGCCACTAGCCTCTCCCTACTTTTGAAGATAGGCCTTGTCAGAGATCAGCCCATTGTTTTGACTAAGTAACATGCGAGGCGTCTTCTATGTGTTATTTATTTTTGTTTCCTCCTCCAGCTACTTCTTACGGAATGAATGATCTAAGAAACTTGGGCAGGGTTGGAAATCAAAATCCCTTGTTGATTTTAAACGATCGAAAGTGATCAGTCGGTAATCAGCTCTTGTATCTTTTTAGCCCCCGGGCACTTGATACAAACAAGTCCAAATTGTGGACTGAATCGATACAAAACCTGCTAAGTTATGCAAATCGTGGCAAACACAGACAAATCCTTGACTCGTTAAGGAAACAAGCCAATTCTGGACTCAGTGCAACAATGAGGTAAAACCGATGGCAAAATTATTTTATGGTAAATTGTCCGGATACGGGGCAATATGCCTAATCTTAACCAACCAACAAATTAACAGATTGCTTAAGAAATTACAAATTTAAATATAAAATGTTTATTTAGGCATAAAATTTCTATCTATTTATATAAAAAGAATAAAAAAAAACGTTTTGATAAATCATATCCTTATCAAACAGTAAAATTAAACAAAAAACCACAAATACTATAGTTTATAAAATACTTTCCTTTTCCTGGAATCTTTATTACGACTTATTTTGTTGTTGATGAAGCTTTGACAAATAAAACTACACTGTTGCATCATGTCACGAAGCTGAAGCTTTTTTAGAAAGGTCTGAGTTGGTTTCAACAAACTAAACGGATTGATCAAGAAATAACAAATTTGATTCTAAAATGTTAATTTAGGCATCGAATTTCTATCTATTTGCATAAACTGAATAAAAAAAGGTTTTGATAAATCATATACTTTTCAAACAGAAAATTTAAATTCAAAGTCAGAAATACTATTTTTCTTATAAGAAACATTTCCGGTCCTGGAATCTCCATTACGACTTTCTTTTGTTGAAGCATAAGATTATAATTAATCTTTTAATATTATGATGTCATAATCGTAGGTTCTAGCCAGTTCGTTTCTTACGATTCCAATTAAGAAAAAGCCATAGGCTTTTTCCAGTTTGTAATACACTAAGTTACAATAATCCGGGTTGCAGCGGTAACTGGCAACCTAGTAAGAGACAATCACGCCCCATCACGCCCCATCACAACCACGCAACTAACACCTCTTCCACGCCCATAATTTACCGAAACACATCCAATCCAAATTTTTAGATAACCATTTTGTTCAGCGCTATTAATTTCCACATAGAAATTATGTTTTTGAGGAGGACCCTACCCCACAGCCCATAGGGAAAGAGTTGTAAGTTATGCTCTTGGGGCATATAAGGTTTTTATGAAAAGCGTTATTGTAGAAACTTCAAAAAAGGCTCATAAAATTGAAAATTCAAAGGGCTAATGCCCTTTTTAATATTCGAAAGTGATTGGTGAGCATCTAACCCCCTCTCACGCCCACCTTTTCCCTAAACACATCCTATCAAAATTTGTAGATAGCAATTTTGTTCAATGTAGTTGAAAGTTCTGGGAATAAGGTCTTTGAGGATGATAACCCCTCCCCCGGCCCCTAAATTTCTCGTGGCAAGGGTTGTAAGTTATTCCCGAGGGGCATATAAGGTTTTAATAGAAAGAGTTGTCGTAGAAACTTACAAAAGGGATCAATTGACTAGAAATTCAAATGGATAGTGCCCGTTTAAATACTCGAAAATGATTGGTAGGCAACAAACACCCCTTCCACACCCACAATTTTCCGAAACACATCCAACCAAAATTTTTAGATATCCATTTTGTACTATACTGTTCAGTTACTATGGGCTGGAAGTTTGTTCTTTACTGTAAACCACTGCCACTCAGATCAATTAAAAAGAAGAGACCAAACAATCAAACGAATATTTCGCCCGTTTTAAACAAGGCGTCTTCAGCGTAGAAAAAAAGCGAAAAAAATCTAGAAACGAAAACTAAAATAATATAGCCTAACTAAAAAATATAGATAAACTAAAAAAGATTAACTTAAAAAAATTTTAGTTCTTATTTCTAGTTTTTTTTAAGAGTTTTACTGATCATAGACCCGTTTGTCATCTTGATTTTCATTTCTTTGTTTTCGGCACAAAATTCCGCACAAGATAGACCACTAATCCCTTTTTACCATTTTTTGTCAAAGGATAGTTTCAACTGGAGCCCATTTGAAACTAGGATAGTTTCATTCCAGTGTTGCGAAATTCCAATGCATGCTGTTTGAATTTTTCCGCAAAAATACTGGAAAAAATTGTCCACAATTAACAAAATATTGATGCGATTTTCTAAAAAGCCCAGTATGTGGGAATTAAAGGTAAAACTTTTTAAACTGCAGCAGAAGCGGAAAATAAACCAACTCGCCAAAAGAATTAATGTCAGCGTCCTGAGTTACAGCCGAAAAGTAAGTATTGGCAATAGCTTTCTTTTGCAGATTCAAAATACAAACAAAAGTGGTGCTGATCCAGAACCTACAGGAAAACCTACAAGAATATTGTCAAAAGTGTAATAGATTGAAAACCTACATGAAAATATACACATGAATTGCGCAAGAAAAACCCATGCTTGAGACACTGTATTTACACGTGAATATTTTAAAAGTTGGCACACTAAAGTCGAGGTTTTTTAAACTTGGCAATGTATAATGTAGTCAAGTATGTTTTGAGAGTTTGGTCGTAATAATGTAATTTAAAGCAAACAGGTTTTTTTCTCTTTTTGTTGTCAATTGCACAATGAGTGTACGTCATGAATTCACGTGTACATTCTTAAAAAAACTGGTATGATATTAAGTAGTCAAACATGTTTTGGGGGCACGCACGAAATTATGTAACTCAACATCCGTTTTTTTATTTGTCTTTGAAAAACTGTATAAAATGTTCATGCACTACAATTCAATTTTCAATATGTTTTAACACATCGATTATAGTACACTGCATATTATTAACTTTTAGAACAATGGATTCGTCAATTGTCAATATGAGTACAGCTTATTAAATTTATTTATTTATTTACAGATAAAACGAATTTACCAGTAAATTCAAATTTCAGGGGAACTTAGCCCCCCTCCCCTCCAACAATACAAAACTTTAAAATATAATGAGTATATTCGATAGAAACGGCAAAGCACGCTTTTTTCTATTATGTAAAACAAAAACCCACTCCTTAATTGCTGTGTTACGACCATAATTCCTTAGTTTTAGTTATTTCGTTCAAAATGTGGCTTTTCACATTATCAAAAATAGAGTTTCCGGTCTAAAAGTATCTGTGTCTAATCCTCTGAAATTATTAATACCATATGTTGAAGGATAGCGGCAAGGGTCTCCTTGACAAATAGATTCTTTTCAGGGTCAAATTAAAGGTGAGTAAAGCCGCCGGACCTCAGGTCTAAACTTAAGGAGGGAATATAGGTGGGACCTACAATTTATTCATCGGTAATTTTGGACTATGTTATTTTAGGAGAAAATTCTTAGTACTTTCCAAAGCCTAGTAGGTAATATCTTGGCTCATTGTCATGAATTGAAACCTGTTTCTGTGATCTTCATCCTTCAAAGTGAAATTTTGAAAGATGTATCTATTAAGCAATTAATTTTTTAAAGCATATTCCAGCCTAGATAGCATACTAGGACCCCAAGGCTGTTCAGTATGATGAGTGCATGTGCGCGAAGGAATATTTGAGCAGAAAAATATTGATTTGTAAAAAGTAGCAGGCATCATAAAGTGCTAATAGTTATAGCACTACAAACATCAGAATTGACTTTATATGTCAAATTATATTATGCTGGGATGATTTTGAAATCCCCCTTCCCTCCAAACTCAAAATTTTTCAAATTTTACTTTAAAAGCTTTTCTCTTTAAATATTTCTAAAGTGCTAATAGTTATAGCACTACGAACATCAGAATTGACTTTATATGTCAAATTATATTATGGGGAGATTTTTTTAAATCTCCCTTCCCTCCAAACTCAAAATTTTCCAAAATTTTACTTTAAAAGCTTTTCTTTTTAAATATTTCTTAAGTGCTAATAGTTATAGCACTACAAACATCAGAATTGACTTTATGGGTCAAATTATATTATGGGGAGATGTTTTTGAAATCCCCCTTCCCTCCAAACTCAAAATTTTTCAAATTTTACTTTAAAAGCTTTTCTCTTTAAATATTTCTAAATTGCTAATAGTTATAGCACTACGAACATCAGAATTGACTTTATAGGTCAAATTATATTATGGATAGATTTTTTTTAATCCCCCTTCCGTCCAAACTCAAAATTTTCCAAAATTTTACTTTAAAAGATTTTCTTTTTAAATATTTATAAAGTGATAATAGTTATAGCACTACAAACATCAGAATTGACTTTATGGGTCAAATTATATTATGGGGAGATGTTTTTGAAATCTCCCTTCCCTCCAAACTCAAAATTTTGCAAATTTTACTTTAAAAGCTTTTCTTTTTAAATATTTCTAAAGTGATAATAGTTATAGCACTACAATCATCAGAATTGACTTTATAGGTCAAATTATATTACAGGGAGATTTTTTGTAATCCCCCTTCCCTCCAAACTCAAAATTTTACAAATTTTAATTTAAAATCTTTTATTTTTAAATATTTATAAAGTGATAATAGTTATCGCGCTACAAACATCATAATTGACTTAATAGGTCAAATTATTTTACGGGGAAATGTTTTTGAAATCACCCTTCCCTCCAAACTCAAAATTTTTAAAATTTTAATTTAAAAGATTTTATTTTTAAATATTTCTAAATTGATAATAGTTATAGCGCTACAAACATCAGAATTGACTTAATTGGTCAAATTATTTTATGGGGAGATGTTTTTGAAATCCCCCTTCCCTCCAGACTCAGAATTTTCCAAAATTTTAATTTAAAAGCTTTTCTTTTTAAATATTTCTAAAGTGATAATAGTTATAGCACTATAAACATAAGAATTGACTTTATGGGTCAAATTATATTATGGGGAGATGTTTTTGAAATCCCCCTTCTTTCCAAACTCAAATTTTCCAGAATTTTACTTTAAAAGATTTTCTTTTTAAATATTTCTAAAGTGCTAATAGTTATAGCACTACAAACATCAGAATTGACTTTATTGGTCAAATTATATTATGGGGAGATGTTTTTGAAATCCCCCTTCCTCCAAACTCAAAATTTTCCAAAATTTTACTTTAAAAGCTTTTCTTTTTAAATATTTCTAAAGTGCTAATAGTTATAGCACTACAAACATCAGAATTGACTTTATGGGTCAAATTATATTATGGGGAGATGTTTTTGAAATCCCCCTTCCCTCCAAACTCAAATTTTCCAAAATTTTACTTTAAAAGCTTTTCTTTTTTAGGGATGTTGAGGTGGATTCATACAGTTACCCTCCCTCCGAAAAGAGACCAAGATGGGGTGATATCACATCGAAGCAAGCTGCAAGACCATCAATCATCAGATATGCTGGTTCCATTACAAGTTATCAGGACCAGCCAGGAGCCTCTCAAGCCAGTGTCAGCTCTGCACAAACCTCTATGCAACCTGGCAGAAAATTCAAGAGAAAATGGATAGATTCTCATAATGCATCAATCTCATCTAGTCAAGATCGGGGGCTCACTCCCTATCAAACATTGCCGGGCCCTTCACGACCAATGCAAGGCGAGAATGATATGGCCCCTACAGCTCTCGACACGCAAGCTGCAAATTTAAATGTGAGTTTTCAAATATTATTTCTCGCTAATGATTCTTTTTCCCAAGTCAATTTGAAGGAGTGTGTGTTTGCTGTACATGTGCTACTTATTTTTATGTAGACCCGATAATTAAATAACGTCGTAATGATTTTTGTATGTATGTGTGTGTGAGCGGTGAATGCGCCACATCTAATCTATAATTCATTTAGTTATTATAATTAACATTGAAAATTAAATAACGAATTATTTATTTTTGTGTGTGTGTGTGTGTGTGTGTGAGCTGTGCTGTCACCTAATCTACTCTATAGTTATTTTATATATTATAATTAACATTTAAAATTCAATAACGACGTAATGATTGTTGTATGTGTGTGTGTGTGTGTGAGCAGTGCATGCGCCGCGTCTACTCGATAATTCATGAAATAATGCTTATTTCACATAGAAAATAAAACCTTTTTTCTACAGATTAATGATATAGCACCACCACCATTGAGTGATGAGACATCAGCATTTACTGGACCAATTCGTTCACCACCAACGGAGTTCAGTGATGGACCTACATTAGTTCTAGAGAATATGGAATGCGTAGAGGTTTCCTTAATGGTGTTTTTGGGGAAATGGACGACTTAACCTGTGATATTGACATGCTTGAGGATCCGGAGTGGGCAGATAGTTTTATGCGTGAGTATTTAGGAGATGTTACTAGTGCATCTGAACCGGGTCCTCATAACGAAATTCCAACACAGGACAATACAGGCTGGCTCGATCAATTGTCCCCAAACACCTTGGAATATGTGCTATCAGGCTTAGGGGACCTCATGCCATCTCATACCAATGTTATTGAACAAACTGGGGATGGAGCTATTGACAATTCTGTGTCACCCCCCACCATTCCGCTTAAGGATATAGCTTGTACTAGTAGTAATACAACAACAGCAACACAAGTATCCCCTCTTCCAGATTTTTTTCTGTCCAACTCTGCCTTGCACCACACAAAGGTCTACAGCACCAAATCCGGTGATCCCTTCAACTCTCTAGTGTCCTGGGATATAATAACAGATCCCTCGGACATTACACATTTATATACTAAGAAGATTCGAGCCATTCTTGAACAACAAATGGGGGTGTGGGGAGTGGGGGTCAGTTTAAAAGCATCAATAGCACTAAAAATATTTTTTTAAATGAAAATACGGGTGAGATGTATTCGAAATACTTGCACACAGAGATGTTGGCAATTCACCCGCATTTATCAAATTATGGGGAGGTTTTTCTAAATTGGGCTAATAGTATTAAAAGTAAGTGGGAAAATTATAACGAGGGGGGTAGTGGATCTGTGGTTTTATTTATTGAAAGTTTAAACGTTAATATTTGTAGATTCAAAAAGGATTTTAATGTAAGAGGTGGGCATGGGGTAGGGTGGGCAATTGAATTAAAATATCATTCAGATTTAGAGGGGTGTAAGGGGATACAACGAATCTTTTTCGATACGAGGCTACAGTGTTTCAAGTATGCATTTTTAATTGCAGCATACAGACCACTTCGAATAGATGCATCTAGGAAAAAGTTGGATGAAATGGCAGTTAATGGTAGGGAGGGTTCAAAGTTCCCCAAAGTAGATTTTAATTGTTTAAATGGTCAATTTACTATGACAATAAAAGGAATAGATATTTTTGAGCGGGCTAATGCACATTTAAAGATTGGTGTCACGGTGTTACAGTATGAAACAGAATTTGAAGAGGGTCAGCGTTCCGATAAGAAGGGTGTATTATTTCTCGTGCGAGCTCCTTCAATTGAATCAGTAGAACATTGGGTGTGGCTTCTATACACCCCACCCACAGACTCCGATTCAATTGGAGCAGAATCATCCCTATGTGAAATGCTTTAGTATTTCAATGCGTTAAACAACACCTACCAAACCTTATGAGTTTATATACACAGACACAAAACTTGCCTACGCACAACTCGTTAGTCATATTTACTTCAGGTTCAAACCTAATTGCCATGTATTCGTTTTTACATATGTAAAAACGAATCAAACACTACTTATGAGTTTTGCGATACTCATACACCACATGCTCAGGGCCACCCATAGAAGAAATTTAATTACAGATTTATCAAACGTTGCCATGCTGCCAAATAACAAGAGGTCAATAAACCTCTAAACATACTTTTCAGTTTATTGATTCAAAACTAAAATTTATTACAGAATCTTTATATAATAAAATTTAAAACAGAATCATCCCTATTTGCCATGCTGTAATATTTCAAGATGTCAACAAATCCCTAAACATCTTTCTCAGTTTATTGATTCAAAACCAAAAATTACCACAGAAACACCATAGAATCTTACTTTTTTAAAATTTAAATCAAAATCATCCCTATGAGCCATGCAGAAACATATCAAGATTTCAACAAACCTCTAAACATCTTTCTCAGTACATTGATTCAAAAACAAATTTTACTATGTAATAATCATAGAATAAAATTTATAACAGAATAATCCCTATTTTCTATGATGTAACGTGTAAAGATGTCTACAAACATTTAAACGTAATTTTTAGTTTATTGATTAAAAAAAAAAATTTAATATAAAATCACTATAGAATCAAATTTACTATAGATTCACCCCTATCTGCCATGTAGTAACGTATAAAGATGTCAACAAACCTTTAAACATACTTCTGAGTTTATTGATTCAACACCAAAACTTACAACAAAATCACTATAGAATCAAATTTACTACAGAATCGTCCCTACTTGCCATGCTGTAACATATCAAGAAATCGACAAACATCTAAATATCCTTCTTAGTTGATTGAATCAAAACTGAAATTTACCAAAGGTTCAATATAGAATCAAATTTACTATAGATTCACCCCTATCTGCCATGCTGTAACGTATCAAGAAGTAGACAAACATATAAAAGTAATTTTTAGTTTATTTATTCAAAAATAAAATTTAATAAAAAATCACTAAAGTATCAAATTTACTGACGACTCATCCATATTTACCATGCAGTAACATATAAAGATGTTGACAAATCTATAAACATTCTTATAAGTTTATTGATTAAAAACAAAAATTTACAACAGAATCAATATAGAATAATATTTACTATACATTCACCCCTGTCTGCCGGACTGTCACGTATCAAGAAGTCAATAAACCTTTAAACGGACATATCGGTTTATTGATTCAAACTAAGAATTTACAACAGGTTCACTATAGTATCAAGATGACAACAAGCTTATCCCTATGTGAATCGCTGTAAGGTATCAATAAGTCAACAAACCTCTAAACATTTATTTCAGTTTATTGATTCAAAACCAAAATTTTCTAGAAAATCACTATAGAATCAAATTTACTACAGAATCATCCCTATTTGCCATGCTGTAACATATCAAGAAGTCGACAGACCTCTAAACGTACTTATCAGTTTATTGATTCAAAATAAAAACTTACTACAGAATCACTATAGAATTAAATTTATTAACGATTCATCCGTATTTTCCATTCTGTAACGCTTTAATATGTCAACAAACCTATAACCTTCCTTATTGGTTTATTGAATCAAAACTTGAATTTTAATCAGATCAAATATATTAACAGACTTACCGCAGAAGCAACCCTACTTTTCTTACCCTAACGTATCAAGATGTCAACAGATCTATAAACGTAATTCTCAGTTTATTGATTAAAAACTAAAATTTGCTAAAAAATCATCATTGAATCAAATTTATTACAGAATCATCCCTACTTGCACTGCTGTCACACTTCAAAATGTCGACAAACCTATAAACGTTCTTATTATTTCTTTTATAAATACCTAAAACTTACTACAGAATCAGAATAGTGTAAAATTTACTACAGGAACATACCCACTCGCAATATATACATAAATAAATGTGTCAAAAACAAAATGACACAACTACCCAGAAAATTTATAAACATAAAAATCAAGCTAAAGGATTCAAAACCCTATATGCTATACTGTAACGTATCAAGAAGTCGACAAACCTCTAAACGTACTTCTCAGTTTATTGATTTAAAACCAAAATTTACTACAGAATCACTATAGAATGAAATTTACTACATAATCATCCCTATTTGCCACACTGTAACGTATCAAGATGTCCACAAACCTCTAAGTGTCCTTCTCAGTTTATTGATTCAAACTTAAAATTTAATACAAATTCACTATGGAATACAATATACTTCAGAATCGTGCCTATTTGCCATGCTTTAACGCATCTATATGTCGACAAATATATAAATTTACTTCTTGGTTGATTGATTAAAATTTTAAATATAGAACAGAACCACTAACGAATAAAACTTACTACAGATGTATCTCTACTTGACTTACTTTAACGTATGAAGATGTCAACAAACCTCTGAACATCCTTGACAGTTTATTGATTCAAAACTAAAAATTACTACAGAATCACTATAGAATCAAATTTACTACAAAATCACCCCTATTTCCAATTCTGTAACATTTCAAGATGTCAACAGAACTCTGAACGTACTTATCAGTTTATTGATTAAAAACTAAAACTTACAAAATAATCAATATAGAATCATATTTATTAAAGAGTGACCCCTCTCTTCAATGAAGTAAAGCTATAAGAAGTATAAAAACATATTAACTTACTTTTCATTTTATTGATTCAAATAATAAATATACTACAGAATCAAAATAAAATCAAAATAACTGACGCCTCTTAAATATATGAAAGGAAGTAACATATAAAGATGTCGACAAACATCTAAACATCCTTCTAAGTTTATTGATTCAAAACCAAAATTTACTACAGAATCATTATAGAATCAAATTTACTATAGAGTCACCCCTGTCTGCAGGACAGTCACGTTTCAAGAAGTCTATAAAACTCTAAACGTACTTCTCGTTTTACTGATTCAAACCCAGTATTTACAACAGGTAAACTATAAAATAAAGTTGACAAAAAGAATGTCCATAGTTACCTCGCAGTAAGGTATCAAAAAATCGACAAACCTCTAAACCTCCTTCTAGGTTTATTGAGTCAAAACCAAAATTTGCTACAAAATCACAATAGAATAAAATTTACTACAGAATCAACAATATTTTGCTTACTGTAACTTATATAGAAGTCGACAGAACAATACAAGTACAACTATGTTCATATATTCAAATCTAAAACTTACTTAATAATCCCCATATAGTCAAATTAACTAGAAATTAACATCTATCTAAAAAGAAGTAATGTATAAAGAAGTCAACAAACCTCTAAACATCTTTCTCAGTTTATTGATTCAAAACAAAAATTTACTAAAGAATCATTATTAAATCAAATTTATTTCAGAATCATCCCTATTTCCAATACTGTCACGTATCAAAATGTCGACAGTCCTATAAGCTTACTTCTCAGTTTATTGATACAAAAATGATATTTAATATATAATCAAATTTAATACAGAATCATCCCTATTTGCAAGCTGTAACATATCAAGATGTCAACAAACCCCTAAACATCCTTCTCAGTTTATTGATACAAAACCAAAAATTACTACAGAATCACTATAGAATAAAATTTAATAAAGAATTATCCCTATATGCCAGGATGTAATATATCAAGATGTCGACAAACCAATAAACATCTTTATCAGTTTATTTATTCAAAACAAAAATTTACTACAGAAACACAATAGAATCAAATTTACTAAAGAATCATCCCTATTTGCTATGCTGTAACGTATAAAGAGGAAGATAAACATCTAAACGTATTTCTCAGTTTATTGATTCAAAGATAAAATTTATTACATAATCACTATATAATCAAATTTAAAACAGATTCATCACTATTTGACATGCAGTAGCATTTCAAAATGTCAACAAATCACTAAACATCTTTCTCAGTTTATCAATTCAAAACTAAAAATTACTAAGGAATCACAGTAGAATCAAATTTACTAAAGATTTATCCCTATTTACTACGCTGTAACGTATCAAAAAGTTGAAAAGTCTCTTAACGTAGTTTTTAGTTTATTTATTAAAAGCTAAAATTTATAACTTATCCACTATAGAATCAAATTTACTACAGAATCATCCCTATTTGCATTGCTGTAACGTATCAAGAGGTCGACAAACCTCTAAACGTACTTTTCAGTTTATTGATTCAAAACTAAAATTTACTACTTTATCACTATAGAATCAAATTTACTACAGAATCATCCCTATTTGCCATGCTGTAACATATCAAGATGTCAACAAACCCCTAAACATCCTTCTCAGTTTATTGATTCAAAACCAAAACTTACTACAGAATCACTATAGAATCAAATTTACTACAGAATCATCTCTATTTGCCCAGCTGTAGTATATCAAGATGTCTAAACAACACTACCACTATTTAACAGTTGAACAATTCAAAACCAAATTATAAGAAGGAATCACAGAATAATAAAATTTAATAACGACTCAGACCTAGTTTATGCGCTGCAACGGAACAATATTTAGACAAGTCTATAAATGCAATTATAAATTCAATTATTAAAAAATAAAATTTACTAAACAATCAAAATATAAACACATTTACTACAGAATATTCCCTATTTGAAAGGCTGTAAAATATCAATATTTCTACAAGCCTCTGAACATCCTTCTGAGTTTATTGATTCAAAACCAAAATTTACTACAGAATCCCTATAGAATCAAATTTACTGCAGAATCATCCATATTTGACATGCAGTAACATATAAAAATGTCGAAACCTATATTCACATCCTTATTAGTTTATTTAAAAAAATACACAATTTACTACAGAATCATTATATACAAATAATTACTATAGAGTCCAACCTATCTGCCATGCAGTAACGTTTCAAGACGTCGACAAACCTCTAAACTGCCTTCTTGGTTTATTGATTCAAAACTAGAAGTTACAACAGGACCAGTACAGTTTAAAATTTACTAAAGGAATATCCCTACTTGCGACGCCCTAACATATCAAGATGTCAACAAACCTCTAAACATCCTTCTCAGTTTATTGAGTCAAAAACAAAACTTTCTAAAAGACCTATATAAACTACTAGTGTTTATAGATTCACAAATCATTGCTTTAAAGCCATGTTAAAAAAGGTTAAAAGCCAAATAATTGTATTTCTTGGTTCTAATATTATAACCTGTAACTTACTACAGAATCACTCTCTAGATAAGTATAATACAGACTCATCACTATTTGCCATGCTGTAACATTTCATGATGTCAACAAATCCCTAAACATCATTACCAGTTTATTAATTCAAAACCAAAACTTAATACAGAATCACTATAGAATCAAATTTACAACAGATTAATCCCTATTTGCCATGCTGCCACTTGTAGATATTTTGAAAAATCTCTTAACGTAATTTACAATTCAATTATTAATTAATTTAAATTACTACAGGATAACTAAAGTATCCAATTTACATTAGATTCTCCCATATCGTCAAGGCTGTAACATTTAAATATGTCGACGAGAACCTAAACATCCTTCTGAGTTTATTGATTCAAAACCAAAATTTACTACAGAATCCCTATAGAATCAAATTTACTACAGAATCATCCCTATTTGCCATGCTGTAACATGAAGATGTCAACAAACCCCTTAACATACTTATCAGTTTATTGAGTAAAAACCAAAAATTGCTAAAGGATCCACATAGAATCAAATTTACTATAGATTCATCCCTATCTGCCATACTGTAACATATCAAGAAGTCGACAGACATCTAATTGCACTTCTCAGTTTATTGATTCAAAACTAAAATTTACTACGAAATCACTATAGAATCAAATTTACTACAGAATCATCCCTATTTGCCATGCAGTAACATATAAAGATGTTGACAAACCTATAAACATCCTTCTAAGTTTATTGAATAAAAAACAAAATTTGCAAAATAATCATTATCGAATAATATTTACTATGGATTCAAACCTGTCTTATGTACAGTCGCGTATCAAGAAGTAGACAGATCTCTAAACGGACTACTCAGTTTATAGATTCAAAACTTGAATTTACAACATGATCCCTATAGAATTAAGCTTACATAAAGATCATCACTATTTGCAACGCTGTAAGGTATCAATAAGCCAACAAAACTCTAAACATCATTTTTAGTTTATATGTTCAAAACCAAAAGTTGCTAGAAAATCCATATAGAATCAAATTTACTACATACTCATCCCTATTTGGCTTGCTCTAATATATCATGAAGTCTACATACCTCTAAACGTACTAATCAGTTTATAGATTCAAAATTAAAAATTACTACAGAATCAATATAGAATTAAATTTATTAACAATTCATCCCTCTCTGCCATGCTGTAACGCTTAAAGAAGTCTACAAACCTCTAACAGGACTTCTCAGTTTATTGATTCAAAATTAAAATTTAAAAAAAAATCAATATAGACTCAGATTTACTAAAGAATCATCCATATTTGCCAAGCAATAACATATCAAGATGTCGAAGAAACTATAAAAATTCTTCTAAGTTTATTGATTCAAAACAAAAATTTACAACAAAATCATTATAGAATAATATTTACTATAGAGTCACCCCTGTCTGCCGGGCAGTCACATTGCAAGAAGTCGATAGACCTCTAAACGGACTTCTAGGTTTACTGATTCAATCGCAAAACTTATAACATGATCAGTATAGAATAAAATTTAATAAAAGATTGTCCCTCTCTGCAATGGAGTAACAATTAAAGGTGTTTACAAACCCAAAAACTTACTTATCAGTTTATTGACTCAGAACCTACACTTGATAAAGAACCATCCTTGAGGCACATTTAATGTAGAATCATCCCCATTTGACATGCTTTAGTATATCAATTGGTCAAAAAACCACTAAACCAATTTATCAGTTTATCAATTTAAAAAAAAAACTGAAGAAGTAATCAAAGTATAAACAAATTAACTACCGAATCTTCCCTTGTTTCTGCGCTGCAAAGGAACGAGATTTTGACAAGTATATTAATGCAATTTTTAATTCAATTATTAAAATAAATAATTTACTAAACAATCAATCTAGAAACAAATTTAATAAAGATTCTTCAATATGTGCAAGGCTGTAAATTATCAAGATGTAAAAAAGCCCCTGAACCTATTTATGATTTTATTGATTCAACAATAAAATTTACAAAAGAATCCATATAGAATCAAATTTAATTCAGAATCATTCCTATGTGCCACGCTGTATCGTATCAAGATGTTGACAAACCTCTTAACCTTCTTCTAAGTTTATTTAATAAAATCCAAAATTTACTAAAGAATCATAATATAAACATATTTACTATAGACTCAAAAATATTTACCGGACTGTCCCATTGCAAGAAGTCGATAGACCTCTCAACGTACTTATCGGTTTACTGATTCAAACTCAAAATTTGCAACAGGATCAGTATATTATCAAATTGAAAACAGGAATATCTCTATTTACCACGGTGTAAGATATAAATAAATCTACAAACAAAAGAAAACCATTCATGTTGTACTTAGTAAAAACCAAAATTTGTTACAGACTCAACATAGAATAAAAATTAATGACGAATCATAAAGATGTTCAATAATTTACCTTATATAGAAGTAAAAAGAAATATAATAGTCATTCAAATTTCATAGTTTAAAAACAAACTATTTATTAATAATTAATATATAGTCAAATTTAATTAAAACTAAAATCTCTGTGACAATATGTAATTTATAAATATGACGAAAGACCTATGAACATATATCCAATTTTATCGATTAAAAAAAAAAAGTTAATACAGAATCATAAGTAAAAAAAATTTATTTAAGAATCATAACTAATGCCCATACTGTCACTAATCAAAAGGTCAACAGACCTCTAAGCTTAGGTATCGGTTTATAGATTAAAAAATAAAATTTACTACAGAATCACTATAGAATCAAATTAACAAAATAAACATCCCTCCTTGGAAGGCTGTAATGTTTAAAGAAGTCAACAAACCCCTAAACATCCTTCTCAGTTTATTGAGTCAAAACAAAAACTTAGTACAGAATCACTATAGAATAAAATTTACCTCAAGATTATCACTAGTTGCCATGCTGTAAAGTATCAAGATGTCAACAAACCCCGAAACAAATTTCTCAGTTTATTGATTAAAAAAAAAATTATTATACATAAAAACTATAGAATCAAATTTACTACAGAATCATCCCTATTTGCTATGCTGTAACGTAATAGAGAAGAGAATAAACCTCTAAAAATCTTTCTCAGCTTATTGATTTAAAACTGAAATTTATTACAGGATCACTATAGAATGAAATTTACAACAAAATCATCCCTATTTGCCAACCTGTAATGTATCAAGATGTCCACAAACCTCTAAACGTCCTTCTCAGTTTATTGATTCAAAACCAAAATTTACTACAGAATCACTATAGAATCAAATTTACTACAGAATCATCCCAATTTGCCATTTTGTAACGTATCAAGATGCCGACAGACCTCGAAATGTACTTCTCAGTTTATTGAATCAAACTTAAAATTTAATACAAATTCACTATGGAATAAAAGTTACTTTAGAATCATCCCTATTTTCCATGCTTTAACGCATCAATATGTCGAAAATTCTATACATTTTCTTCTTGGTAGATTGATTCAAAACTTAAATTTACAACAGAACCACTAAATAATAAAATTTAAAATATAAGCAGCTATCCTCTAAACAATTTAACGTATGAAGAAGTCAACAGCCATCTTAACCTACTTCTCAGATTATATATTCAATACCAAACATTAATAATGGATCACTATAAAATCATATCTAATACAGAATCACGCATCTTTGAAAAGATGTAACCACTCAATAAGTCGACACACATCTAAAATCACTTCTCAGTTTATTGATTAATAACTAAATTTTAACAAATAACCAATATATAATCATAGTTTATATATAGTAACACATATATTCCCGTATGTGAAGCTACAATTATTAGAAACCAATAAACTATAAAAATTATTAATATTGATAGAAAAATAAATATCAATAAAGTCACAAAATAGTTACAAAATTAAAGAATCCCCATAACAATTTTCACGTATGTACCATCTCAATCGTTAAACGACAAACGACCCCAACTTATATGAAATATTATAATTCACTCCTCTATAATCTATTAAAATATTTAATATATATAAAAAAATGTCTTACCTAAATTACCATAGAAATACGTATACAAACCTATAAACGTACTTATCAGTTTATTTATTAAAACCAAAAAATTACAACATAATCAGTATAAAATAATGTTGACAGCAGGAATATCACTCCTTACAACGGATTAACGTATCAAGAAACCAACAAACAACGGCACCTAATTATCAGTTTATTTATTAAAAAACAATAGTATATAAAGACAAAATATATAATAAAATTTACAGCAGATCAAAACTTTTTTACATAAATTAAAATATCTAGATGTAGACAGACCTATATTAGTAATAAACAGTTCAATGATTCTAAATTAACACTATCTTAATAATCAGTATATAGTAAAATAAAAATAAAATTAATACCTAGTTGAAAAGATGTAATATATCAAGAAAACAACAGACCCATGTACATCTTTACAAGTTTATTGATTAAAAACCAAAAATTACTAAAAAATAATTATTAAATAAAAGTTATTTCAGAATCATCCCTCTTTACACTGATGGCACTTATCAAAATGTCGACAGAACTCTAAACTTACGTCTCAGTTTATTTATTCAAAAATGACATTTAATATAGAATCAAATTTATTACAGAATCATCCCTATTTGCATGCTGTAACATATCAAGATGCTAACAAACCTCTAAACATACTTCTCACTTTATTGATTCAAAAAAAATAATTACTAAATAATCTAAATAGAATAAAATTTAATAAAGAATTATCACTCTGTTAAATGCAGTAACATATCAAGATGACAAAAAACCACACAACCTCTTTCTCAGATTATTGAATAACAACCAAAAAATACTACAGAATCACAATAGACTCAAATTTAATATATAATCACCACTAATTGAGAGGCTGTAACTTATCAAGATTACGATAATACTATATACAAAATTCTAATTTTATTTATTATAAGCTATAATTTAGTACATAATCACTATATAATAAAATTTACAACAGATTCATCCCTATTTGAAATGCAGTAACATTTCAAAATGTAAACAAATCACAAAACCTCTTTATCAGTTTATTGATTCAAAACCAAAAAATACCAAATAAACACCATAGAATCTTACTTTTTTAAAATTTAAATCAGAATCAACCCTATGTGCAATTAAGTAACATATACAGATGTCAACAAACCTCTAAACATCATTCTAAGTATATTTATTCAAAAACAAATTTTAATATAGAATCATCATAGAATCAAATTTATAACAGATTCATCCCTATTTGCTATGCTGTAACGTATCAAGAGGTCGAAAAACCTCTAAACGACTTTTTTATTTTATTTATTCAAAGCTAAAATTTACTACAGAATCATAATATAATAAAATTTACATCAGAATCATCCCTATTTGCCATGCTGTAATATTTCAAGATTTAAACAAACCCCTAAACATCTTTTTGAGTTTATTGATCTAAAACCGAAATTTACTACAGAATCCCTATAGAATCAAATTTACTACAGAATCATCCCTATTTGCCATGCTGTAACATATCAAGAAATCAAAAAACATCTAAATGTCCTTTTCAGTTGATTGATTAAAAACCGCAATTTACCACAGGATCAATATAGAATCAAATTTATTATAAATTCATCCCTATTTTCCATGCTGTAACTCTTCAAGAAGTCGACAAACATCTTAAAGTACTTTTCAGTTTATTGATTCAAAATCAAAATTTCATAAAAAATCACTATAGAATCAGATTTACTAAAGAATCATCCATATTTGCCATGCAGTAACATATCAAGATGTCGACAAACCTATAAACATCCTTCTAAGTTTATTGATTCAAAACCAAAATTTACTATAGAATCAAATTTACTATAGAGTCACCCCTATCTGCCATGCTGTAACATTTCAAGAAGTCGACAAACCTCTAAACGTACTTCTCAGTTTATTGATTCAAAACTTGAAATTACAACATGATCAGTATAAAATAAAATTGACAACAGGAATAGCTATATTTACCTCAGAGTAAGGTATCAAGAAGTCAACAACCCCCTAAACATACTTATCAGTTTATTTATTCAAAACCAAAATTTGCTAAATAATCACTATAGAATCAAAACCCTATTTGGCATACAGTAATGTATCAAGAAGTCGACAAAACTCTAAACATACTACTCAGTTTATAGATTCAAAATTAAAAATTACCACAGAATCACTATAGAATCAAATTTATTAACAATTGATCCCTCTCTTCCATTCTGTAACGCTTCAAGAAGTCGACAAACCTCTAACAGTACTTCTCAGTTTATTGATTCAAAATTAAAATTTAAAAAAAAATCACTATAGAATCAGATTTACTGAAGAATCATCCATATTTGACATGCAATAACATATCAAAATGTCGAAAAACCTTTAAACATTCTTCTAAGTTTATTGATTAATAACCAAAATTTACAAAAAAATCAATATAGAATCAAATTTACTATTTATTCACACCTATTTGCCAGGCAGTCACGTATCAAGAATTCGATAAACCTTTAAACGGAATAATCGTTTTATTGATTCATACCTAAAATTTATAACATGATCAGTCTAGAATCAAATTTAATAAATGATTGTCCCTATTTGCAATGGAGTAACCATTAAAGGCGTTTACAAACCAAAACACATACTTATGAGTTTATTGACTCAGAGCCTAAACTTACTTAAGAATCATTATTGAAGCAAATTTAATACAAATTCATCCCTATCTGCCAAGCTGTAGTAGATCAAGATGTCAAAAAACCACTAAACATCTTTCTAAGTTTATCAATTTAAAACCAAAAATTACGAAGTAATCACTGTATAATCAAATTTAATACCTAATTATCCCAAGTTGATGTGCTGTCACGCTACAAGATGTTGACATACCTCTTATAGGATTTTTAAATTTATTTATTCAAAACTTAAACTTATAAGACAATCAGTCTAGTATCAAGTTGAATACAGGATTATCCCTATGTGAAATATAGTAATATATAAAGATGTCAACAAACAACTAAACATCTTTCTAAGTTTATTGATTCAAAACCAAAATTTACAACAGAATCCTTATAGAATCAAATTTACTATAGAGTCACCCCTATCTGCCGTGCTGTAACGTTTCAAGAAGTCGACAAACCTCTAAATGGCCTTATCGGTTTACTGATTCAAACCCAGAATTTACAACAGAATCACTATAGAATCAAGTTGAAAACAGGATTGTCCCTAGTTGCTTCAGAGTAAGGTATCAATAAATCGACAAACACCAAAACATACTTACTAGTTTATTTATTCAAAACCAAAACTTACTAAAGAATCACTATAGAATCAAAACCCTATTTGGCTTACAGTAACGTATCAAGATGTCGACAGACCTCTAAATATACTTCTCAGTTTATAGATTCAAAAATAAAAATTACTACATAATAACTATAGAATTAAATTTATTATCGATTCATCACTATCTTCCATGCTGTATCTCATCAAGAAGTCGACAAAACTCTAAAAGTACTTTTGATTTTATTTATAAAAAACCATACTATAAAACAGAATCACTATTAACTAAAATTGAATACAGGCATAGATATTGTTGAAATACTATTTCATCTAAAAAATTTAAAGCACACATTCAACTTCTTCAAAGAATACATATAATATGACTAAATTTGCAATTAGATCATGCCTATTTGCCATGCTGTAACGTATCAATGTGTAAACAAACCTCTAAATGCCCTTCTTAGTTGATTGAATCAAAATCAAAATTTACTACAGAATCACTATAGAATCAAATAGAAAGCAGAAGTAGCTTTACTTGAATCAGTGTAACGTATCAAAAAGTCAACAAACATCTTAAATTATTTCTCAGTTTATTTGTACAAAACCAAAATTTGCTACAAAATCATTAATGAATAAAATTTACAACATAGTTAGCTCTAGCTGCTACACTTTAACGCATCAAAAAATCGAGAACCATTAGAAAGTACTTCTCAGTTTATTGATACAAACCTAAAATTTACTACAGAATCACTATAGAATCAAATTTACTTTAAAAGCATCCCTATGTGCCATGCTGTAACGTATCAATAAGTAAACAAAACCTCTTAATGTACTTCTTGATTTATTTGATAAAAATCAGAATTTAAAACGGATTCACTATACAATCAAACTTACATAAGAGTTATCTTTACCTTCGACACAGTAACGTATCAAAATATCGACTACCACTTGAAAGTATTTCTTAGTTTATTGAGTCATCAATAAAATTTAATATTAAAACATAATGCAATCCAATTTACTTCAGAATCATTCCTATGTCCAACGCTGTAACATATCAAGAAGTCGACAAACATCTTAACATACTTCTCAGTTTATTGATTCAAAAACAAATTTACTTAAGAATCCCTATAGAATCAAATTTACTACAGAGTCATCCCTGTCTGCCATACTGTAACATATCAAGAAGTCGATAAATCTCTAAACGTCCTTCGCGGTTTATTGGTTCAACTCCTAAATTTAAAATAGGCTCACTATATAATCAAACTTACAACATGGTTATCTTTATCTGCATTAGTGTAAGATATCAAAAAGTCGACTACCACCTGAAAGTACATCTCAGTTTATTGATTCAAAACCAAAATTTAATACAGAATCACTATAGAATCAAAATTACTTTAAAATCTTCACAATTTGCTAGGCTGTAACTTATCAAGAAGTCGACAAATCTCTAAATATCCTTTTCGGTTTATTGATTAAAAATTTAAATTTATTAGATGATCACTATAGAATAAAGCTTACTACAGATTTATCTCTATTTGCCATACAGTAACATATCAAGATGTCAACAAACCCCTAAACATCCTTCTCAGTTTATTGATTCAAAGCCTAAATTTACTAAAGAATCTCTATATAATCAAATTTACAAAATAATCATTCCTATGTTCCACGTTGTATCATATCAAGATGTAGACAAACCTATTAACATCCTTATAAGTTTATTTATTAAAAACCAAAATTTAAAACAGAATCATTATAGAATAATATTTACTATAGATTCAAACATATTTACCGGACTGTCACATTTCAAGAAGTCTATAAACCTTTAAAATGTCTTCTCGGTTTACTGATTCAAACCTAGAACTTACAACAGGATCACTATAGAATCAAATTGACATAAGGCATAGCCCTATCTGCCTCGCAGTAAGGTATCAAAAAATCGACAAACCCATAAACATACTTATCAGTTTATTTATTCAAAACTAAAACTTAATAAATAATCTCTATAGAATCAAATTTACTACAGAATCATCCCTATTTGGCTTACTGTAACATATCAAGAAGTCGACATAACACTAAACATACTAATCAGTTCATAGATTCAAAATTAAAACTTACTACATAATCACTATAGAATTAAATTTATTAGCTATTCATCCCTCTCTTCCATGCTGTAACTCTTCAAGAAGTCGACAAACCTCTAACAGTACTTCTAAGTTTATTGATTCAAAATTAAAATTTAAAAAAGACTCACTATAGAATCAGATTTACTGAAGACTCATCCATATGTGACATGCTATAACGTATCACAAAGTCGACGAACCTATAAACATTCTTCTAAGTTTATTGATTCAAAAATAAAATTTTGCATCAGAATCAATATATAATAATATTTACTATTGAGTCACACCTGTCTGCCGGGCTGTCACGTATCAAGAAGTAGATAAACCTCTAAACGGCCTTATCGGTTTATAGATTCATAAGCAAATCTTATAACATGATCAGTATATTATAATGTTTAAAAAAAGAACGTCACTACTTGCAATGCAGTAACGAATAAAGGCGTCAACAAACCCCAACAACTCCTTATCATTTTATATACTAAGAACCAAAACTTGAGAAAGAACCATCCTTTAGTCAAATTTACTATAGAATCATCCCCATCTGAAATGATGTAGTATATCAATAGGTCTAAAAACCACTAAACATCTTTCTAAGTTTATCAATTTAAAACCAAATTTTACGAAGGAATCAATGTATAATCAAATTTAATACAGAATTATCAATTTGTGCTGCTCTGCAACGTAACAATATTTATACAAGTATATAAATGCACTTTTGAATTCAAATATTCAAAACTAAAATTTACTAAACAATCTCAATATAAACAAATTTACTACAAATTCTTAACTATTTGCCAGGCTGTAAAATATCAAGATGTCAACAAGCACATGAACATACTTCTTAGTTTATTGATTCAAAACCAAAATTTACTACAAAATCTCTATAAAATCAAATTTACTACAGAATCATTACTATGTGACACGCTGTATCATATCAAGAAGTTTACACACATATTAACATACTTATAAGTTTATTGATTCAAAACCAAAATTTACTAAAGAATCATTATAGAATCAAATTTACTATAGAGTCATCCCTATCTGCCATGCTGTCACGTTGCAAGAAGTCGATAAATCTCTACATTTTCTTCTCGGTTTATTGATTCAACCTCAGAATTTACAACAAAATCCCTATAGAATAAAGTTGACAACAAGCATATCTCTCTTTACCACAGTGTAAGGGATAAAGAAATCAACAAAAAAATAACCCTCATACTTGTTTTACTTAGAAAAAACCAAAATTTGTTACATACTCACCATAGAATAAAATTTACTGCAGAATCAACCCTCTGTGCATGGATGTAACATATAAAAATGTCAACAGACCTCTAAACGTACAACTAAGTTTATAGAGTCAAATTTAAAAATTAATAAATAATAACTATAGAGTTAAATTTATTAACGATTGATCCCTCTCTTCCATGCTGTAACTCTTCAAGAAGTCAACAAACCTCTAACACTACTTCTCAGTTTATTGATTCAAAACTAAAATTTACAAAAGAATCACTATAGAATCAGATTTACTAAAGAATCATCCATATGTGACATTCTATAACATATCAAAATGTCGAAAAAACAATAAACATTCTTCTAATTTTATTGATTCAAAACTAAAATTTACAACAAAATCAATATAGAATAAAATTTACTATAGATTCACCCCTATCTGCCAGACAGTCACGTAGCAAGATGTCAATAAACCACTAACTGGACTTATCGGTTTACTGATTCAAACTTAAAATTTACAACATGATAAGTATAGTATCAAGTTTACTACAAGAACGTCCCTACTTGAAACGCTGTAAGGTATCAAGATGTTAACAAACCACTAAACATACTTCTCAGTTTATTG
>NC_142808.1:14800743-14890564 GCF_049724085.1 Artemia sp. Qi Xiang Cuo | reverse complement strand
TGATAACAAGATTTGTATCAGAAGCATGATATTCTGCTTAACACTGGAAAAGATTCTCATAAAAGTAACAACACGTTCCCTTAATACTAACATACTTTTACTGAACACACACACAAAGCTCTATTATAAATAATATTTCTCGTCACTAACAACACTTTTTCTGTTCGAACTAGCAAGTTTTTTACCAAAAATACTAAATTTTTTCGTAGAAGTAACACTTTTTGATTGTGATAACAACTTATCTGTCAAAAGTAGCAAGTTTTGCTTAACACTAAAAAACATTCTAATCAACGTAACGACATTTTACCGTAATACTAACATACTTTTACTGAACACACACACACAGTTCTCTTAGAAATAATATTTTTCGTCAGTGATAACAATATTTCTGTCAGAAGTAGCAAGTTTTGCTTAACAATAACAAACATTCTCATCAAAGTAACGACATTTTACCTTAATACTAACATACTTTTACTGAACACACACACAAATTTCTCTTAGAAATAATATTTTTCATCAATGATAACACTTTTTCTGTTCGAACTAGCAAGTTTTCTACCAAAGACACGAAATTTTTTCTTAGAAGTAACATTTTTAATTGTGATAACAACTTTTCTGTCAGAAGTAGCAAGTTTTGCTTAAAACTAACAAACATGCTCATCAAAGTAACGACATTTTACCGTAATACTAACATACTTTTACTGAACACAAACACAAAGTTTTATTAGAAATAATATTTTTCGTCAGTGATAACACTTTTTCTGTTCGAACTAGCAAGATTTCTACCAAAGATACCAAATTTATTCTTAGAAGTAACATTTTTTGATTGTGATAACAACATTTCTGACAGAAGTATCAAGTTTTGCTTAACACTAACAAACATTCTCATCAAAATAACAACATTTCACCTTAATACTAACATACTTTTACTGAACACACACACAAAGTTCTTTTAGAAATAATATTTTTCGTCAGTGATAACACTTTTTCTGTTCGAACTAGCAAGTTTTCTACCAAAGATACCAAACTTTTTCATAGAAGTAACATTTTTTTATATTGATAACAAATTTTCTGCCAGAAGTAGAAAGTTTTGCTTAACACTAACAAACATTCTCATCAAGGTAATGACATTTTACCTTAATACTAACATACTTTTACTGAACACACACAAAGTTCTTTTAGTAATAATATTTTTCGTCAGTGATAACACTTTTTCTGTTCGAACTAGCAAGTTTTCTACCAAAGATACAGAATTTTTTCTTAGAAGTTACATTTTTTTATTGTGATAACAACTTTTCTGTCAGAAGTAGCAAGTTTTGTTTAACACTAACAAACCTTCTCATCAAAGTAACATCATTTTACCTTAATACTAATATACTTTTACTGAACAAACACAAATTTCTCTTAGAATTTTACTGAACACACACAAAGTTCTCTTAGAAATAATATTTTTCGTCAGTGATAACACTTTTTCTGTTCGAGCTACCAAGTTTTCTACCAAAGATACCAAATTTTTTCATAGAAGTAACATTTTTTGATTGTGATAACAATATTTCTGTCAAAAGTAGCAAGTTTTGCTTAACACTAACAAACATTCTCATCAAAGTAATGACATTTTACCTTAATACTAACATACTTTTACTGAACAAACACACAAAGTTCTCTTAGAAATAATATTTTTCGTCAGTGATAACACTTTTTCTGTTCGAACTAGCATGTTTTCTACCAAACATACCAAATTTTTTCGTAAAAGTAACATTTTTTTATAGTGATAACACCTTTTCTGTCAGGAGTAGCAAGTTATGCTTAACACTAACAAACATTCTCATCAAAGTAACGACATTTTACCTTAATACTAACATACTTTTACTGAACAAACACAAAGTTCTTTTAGCAATAATATTTTTCGTCAGTGATAACACTTTTTCTGTTCGAACTAGCAAGTTTTCTACCAAAGATACCAAATTTTTTCTTAGAAGTAACATTTTTTGATTGTGAAAACAACTTTTCTGTCAGAAGTAGCAAGTTTTCTTTAACACTAACAAACCTTCTCATCATAGTAACATCATTTTACCTTAATACTAACATACTTTTACTGAACATACACAACTTCCTCTTAGAATTTTACTGAACACACACAAAGTTCTCTTAGAAATAATATTTTTCGTCAGTAATAACACTTTTTCTGTTCGAACTAGCAAGTTTTCTACCAAATATACCAAATTTTTTCTTAGAAGTAACATTTTTTGATTTTGATAAAAAATTTCTGTCAAAAGTAGCAAGTTTTGCTTAACAGTAACAAACATTCTCATCAAAGTAATGACATTTTACCTTAATACTAACATACTTTTACTGAACACACACACAAAGTTCTCTTAGAAATAATATTTTTCGTCAGTGATAGCACTTTTTCTGTTCTAACAAGCAAGTTTTCTACCAAAAATAACAAATTTTTTCATAGAAGCAACATTTTTTGATTGTGATAACAACACTTCTGTCAGAAGTAGCAAGTTTTGCTTAACACTAACAAACATTCTCATCAAAGTAACGACATTTTACCTTAATACTAACATACTTTTACTGAACACATACACACAAAGTTCTCTTAGAAATAATATTTTTCGTCAGTGATAACACTTTTTCTGTTCGAACTAGCAAGTTTTCTACCAAAGATACCAAATTTTTTCTTAGAAGTAACATTTTTTGATTGGGATAACAACTTTTCTGTCAGAAGTAGCAAGAGTTGCTTAACACTAACAAACATTCTCATCAAAGTAACGACATTTTACCTTAATACTAACATACTTGTACTGAACACAAACACAAAGTTCTCTTAAATATAATATTTTTCGTCAGTGATAAAACTTTTTTTGTTCGAACTATCAAGTTTTCTACCAAAGATACCCAATTTTTTCTTAGAAGTAACATTTTTTGTTTGTGGTAAAAACTTATCTGTCAGAAGTAGCAAGTTTAGATTAACACTAACAAACATGCTCATCAAAGTAACGAGAATTTACCGTAATACTAACATACTTGTACTGAACACAAACACAAAGTTCTCTTAGAAATAATATTTATCGTCAGTGATAACACTTTTTCTGTTCGAACTAGCAAGTTTTCTACCAAATATACGAAATTTTTTCTTAAAAGTAACATTTTTTTATTGTGATAACAACATTTCTGTCAGAAGTAGCAAGTTTTGCTTAACACTAACAAACATTCTAATCAAAATAACCACATTTTACCTTAATACTAACATACTCTTAGTGAACATACACACAAAGTTCTCTTAGAAATAATATTTTTCGTCAGTGATAACAACATTTCTGTCAGAAGTAGCAAGTTTTGCTTAACACTAACAAACATTCTCATCAAAGTAACGACATTTTACCTTAATACTAACATACTTTTACTGAAAATACACACACATTTCTTTTAGAAATTAAATTTTTCGTCAGTGATAACACTTTTTCTGTTCGAACTAGCAAGTTTTCTACCAAATATACCAAATTTTTTCTTAGAAGTAAAATTTTTTTATTGTGATAACAACAATTATGTCAGAAGTAGCAAGTTTTGATTAACACTAACAAATATTCTCATCAAAGTAAAGACATTTTGCCTTAATACTAACATACTTTTACTGAACACACACACACACAAAGTTCTCTTATAAATTATATTTTTTGACAGTAATAACACTTTTTTTGTTCGAACTAGCAAGTTTTCTACAAAAGATAACAATCTTTTTCATAGAAGTAACATTTTTTTATAGTGATAACAACTTTTCTGTCAGAAGTAGCAAGTTTTGCTTAACACTAACAAACATTCTAATCAACGTAACGACATTTTACCTTAATACTAACATACTTTTACTGAACACACACAAAGTTATTGTAGTAATAATATTTTTCGTCAGTGATAACCCTTTTTCTGTTCGAACTAGCAAGTTTTCTACCAAAGATACCAAATTTTTTCTTAGAAGTAACATTTTTTGATTGTGATAACAACTTTTCTGTCAGAAGTAGCAAGTTTTGTTTAACACTAACAAACCTTCTCATCATAGTAACATCATTTTACCTTAATACTAACATACTTTTACTGAACACACACAAATTTCTCTTAGAATTTTACTGAACACACACAAAGTTCTCTTAGAAATAATATTTTTCGTCAGTGATAACAATTTTTCTGTTCGAGCTACCAAGTTTTCTACCAAAGATACCAAATTTTTTCATAGAAGTAAAAATTTTTTATTGTGATAACAATATTTCTGTCAGAAGTAGCAAGTTTTGCTTAACACTAACAAACATTCTCATCAAAGTAATGATATTTCACCTTAAAACTAAGATACTTTTACTGAACACACACAAAGTTATATTAGAAATAATTCTTTTCGACAGTGATAACACTTTATCTGGTTTAGGGAGTGTGTTTCCTACAAAAGACAAAAAATTTTTTAGTAGAATTAAAACATTTTTATTGAGATAAAAGCTTTTCTGTAAGAAGTAGTATTTTTTACTTAATATTAACAAATCTTCTCATCAAAGTAACGACATTTTACCTTAATACTAACATACTTTTACTGAACACATACACACAAAGTTCTCTTAGAAATAATATTTTTCGTCAGTGATAACACTTTTTCTGTTCGAACTAGCAAGTTTTCTACCAAAGATACCAAATTTTTTCTTACAATTAAAACTTTTTGATTGTGATAACAACATTTCTGACAGATGTGGCAAGTTTTGCTTAACACTAACAAACATTCTCATCAAAGTAACGACATTTTACCTTAATACTAACATACTTTTACTGAACACACACACAAAGTTCTCTTAGAAATAATATTTTTCGTCAGTGATAACAACTTTTCTGTCAGAAGTAGCAAGTTTTGCTTAACACTAACAAACATTCTCATCAAAGTAACGACATTTTAACTTAATACTAACATACTTCTACTGAACACACACACAAAGTTCTCTTAGAAATAATATTTTTCGTCAGTGATAACACTTTTTCTGTTCGAACTGGCAAGTTTTCTACCAAACATACCAAATTTTTTCTTAGAAGTAAAATTTTTTTATTGTGATAACAACATTTCTGTCAGAAGTAGCAAGTTTTGCTTAACACTAACAAACATTCTAATCAAAGTAACGACATTTTATCTTAATACTAACATACTCTTACTGAACACACACACAAAGTTCTCTTAGAAATAATATTTTTCGTCAGTGATAACAACATTTCTGTCAGAAGTAGGAAGTTTTGCTTAACACTAACAAACATTCTCATCAAAGTAACGACATTTTACCTTAATACTAACATACTTTTACTGAAAACACACACAAATTTTTCTTAGAAATAATATTTTTCGTCAGTGATAACACTTTTTCTGTTCGAACTAGCAAGTTTTCTACAAAAGATACCAAATTTTTTCTTAGAAGTAATATTTTTTTATTGTGATAACAACATTTCTGTCAGAAGTAGCAAGTTTTGCTCAACATTAACAAACTTTCTAATCAAAGTAACGACATTTTATCTTAATACTAACATACTCTTACTGAACACACACACAAAGTTCTCTTAGAAATAATATTTTTCGTCAGTGATAACAACATTTCTGTCAGAAGCAAGAAGTTTTGCTTAACACTAACAAACATTCTAATCAAAGTAACGACATTTTACCTTAATAATAACATACTTTTACTGATCACACACTCATAGTTCTCTTGGAAATAATATTATTCGTCAGCGATAAAGAGTTTTTTGTTAGAACTATCAAGTTTTCAGGAAAATACAACCAATATATTAGTAAAACTAACAATTTTTATATTGATAATAAAATTTTTGTATGATTTAGAAATTTACGATTAAAACTAAACAACCTTCTCATAAAAGTAAGAATATTTTACAGTAATAATAAAATACTTTTACTGAACACACAAACAAATTTCTTTTAGAAATAAAATTTTTTGTCAGTGATAACACTTTTTCTGTTCGAACTAGCAAGTTTTCTACCAAATATACCAAATTTATTCTTAGAAGTAACATTTCTTGATTGTGATAACAACATTTCTGACAGAAGTAGCAAGTTTTGCTTAACACTAACAAACATTCTCATCAAAGTAACAACATTTCACCTTAATACTAACATACTTTTACTGAACACACACACAAAGCTCTTTTAGAAATAATATTTTTCGTCAGTGATAACACTTTTTATGTTCGAACTAGCAAGTTTTCTACAAAAGATACCAAATTTTTTCTTAGAAGTAACATTTTTTGATTGTGATAACAACTTTTCTGTCAGAAGTAGCAAGTTTTGATTAAAACTAACAAACATTCTCATCAAAGTAACGACATTTTACCTTAATACTAACATACTTTTAATGAACACACACAAAGATATCTTAGAAATAATTTTTTTCGTCAGTGATAACACTTTTTCTGTTCGAACTAGCAAGTTTTCTACCAAAGATACCAAATTTTTTCTTAGAAGTAACATTTTTTTATTGTTATAACAACTTTTCTGTCAGAAGTAGCAAGTTTTGCTTAACACTAACAAACCTTCTCATCAAAGTAACATCATTTTACCTTAATACTAACATACTTTTACTGAACACACACAACTTTCTCTTAGAATTTTACTGAACACACACAAAGTTCTCTTAGAAATAATATTTTTCGTCAGTGATAACACTTTTTCTGTTCGAACAACCAAGTTTTCTACCAAAGATACCAAATTTTTTCATAGAAGTAACATTTTTTTATTGTGATAACAACATTTCTGTCAGAAGTAGCAAGTTTTGCTTAACACTAACAAACATTCTAATCAAAGTAACGACATTTTACCTTAATACTAACATACTCTTACTGAACATACACACAAAGTTCTCTTAGAAATAATATTTTTCGTCACTGATAACAACATTTCTGTCAGAAGTAGCAAGTTTTGCTTAACACTAACAAACATTCTCATCAAAGTAACGACATTTTACCTTAATACTAACTTACTTTTACTGAACATACACAAATTTCTTTGAGAAATAATATTTCTAGTCAGTGATAACACTTTTTCTGTTCGAACTAGCAAGTTTTCTACCAAAGATACCAAATTTTTTCTTAGAAGTAACATTTTTTTATTGTGATAACAGCTTTTGTGTCAGAAGTAGCAAGTTTTGCTTAACACTAACAAACATTCTAATCAAAGTAACGACATTTTACCTTAATACTAACATACTCTTACTGAACACACACACAAAGTTCTCTTAGAAATAATATTTTTCGTCAGTGATAACAATATTTCTGTCAGAAGTAGCAAGTTTTGCTTAACACTAACAAACATTCTCATCAAAGTAACGACATTTTACCTTAATAATAACATACTTTTACTGAACACACACACAAATTTTTCTTAGAAATAATATTTTTCTTCAGTGATAACACTTTTTCTGTTCGAACTAGCAAGTTTTCTACCAAAGATACCAAATTTTTTTTTAGAAGTAACATTTTTGATTGTGATAACAACTTTTCTGTCAGAAGTAGCAAGTTTTGCTTAACACTAACAAACATTCTCATCAAAGTAACGACATTTTACCTTAAAACTAACATACTTTTACTGAACACACACATATAGTTCTCTTAGAAATAATTTTTTTCGTCAGTGATAACACTTTTTCTGTTCAAACTAGCAAGTTTTCTACCAAAGATACCAAATTTTTTCTTAGAAGTAAAATTTTTTGATTGTGATAACAACTTTCCTGACAGAAGAAGCAAGTTTTGCTTAACAATAACAAACATTCTCATCAAAGTAACAACATTTAACCTTAATACTAACATACTTTTACTGAACACACACACAAAGTTCTTTTAGAAATAATATTTTTCTCCAGTGATAACACTTTTTCTGTTCGAACTAGCAAGTTTTCTACCAAAGATACCAAATTTTTTCTTAGAAGTAACATTTTTTTATTGTGATAAAAACTTTTCTGTCAGAAGTAGCAAGTTTTGTTTAACACTAACAAACATTCTCATTAAAGTAACATCATTTTACCTTAATACTAACATACTTTTACTGAACACACACAAATTTCTCTTAGAATTTTACTGAACACACACAAAGTTCTCTTAGAAATAATATTTTTCGTCAGTGATAACACTTTTTCTGTTCGAACTTCCAAGTTTTCTACCAAAGATACCAAATTTTTTCTTAGAAGTAACATTTTTGATTGTGATAACAACTTTTCTGTCAGAAGTAGCAAGTTTTGCTTAACACTAACAAACATTCTCATCAAAGTAACGATATTTTACCTTAAAACTAACATACTTTTACTGAACACACACATAAAGTTCTCTTAGAAATAATTTTTTTCGTCAGTGATAACACTTTTTCTGTTCAAACTAGCAAGTTTTCTACCAAAGATACCAAATTTATTCTTAGAAGTAACATTTTTTGATTGTGATAACAACATTTCTGACAGAAGTAGGAAGTTTTGCTTAACACTAACAAACATTCTCATCAAAGTAACAACATTTCACCTTAATACTAACATACTTTTACTGAACACACACACAAAGTTCTCTTAGAAATAATATTTTTCGTCAGTGATAACACTTTTTCTGTTCGAACTAGCAAGTTTTCTACCAAAGATACCAAATTTTTTCTTAGAAGTAACATTTTTTGATTGTGATAACAACTTTTCTGTCAGAAGTAGCAAGTTTTGCTTAACACTAACAAACATTCTCATCAAAGTAACATCATTTTACCTTAATACTAACATACTTTTACTGAACACACACAAATTTCTCTTAGAATTTTACTGAACACACACAAAGTTCTCTTAGAAATAATATTTTTCGTCAGTGATAACACTTTTTCTGTTCGAACATCCAAGTTTTCTACCAAAGATACCAAATTTTTTCATAGAAGTAACATTTTTTATTGTGATAACAACTTTTCTTTCAGAAGTAGCAAGTTTTGCTTAACACTAACAAACATTCTAATCAAAGTAACGACAATTTATCTTAATACTATCATACTCTTTCTGAACACACACAAAATGTTCTCTTGGAAATAATATTTTTCGTCAGTGATAACAACATTTCTGTCATAAGCAACAAGATTTGCTTAACACTAACAAACATTCTAATCAAAGTAACGACATTTTACCTTAATAATAACATACTTTTACTGAACACATACACAAATTTCTCTTAGAAATAATATTTTTCGTCACTGATAACACTTTTTCTGTTCGAACTAGCAAATTTTCTACCAAAGATACCAAATTTTTTCTTAGAAGTAACATTTTTGATTGTGATAACAACTTTTCTGTCAGAAGCAGCAAGTTTTGCTTAACACTAACAAACATTCTCATCAAAGTAACGACATTTTATCTTAATACTAACATACTTTTACTGAACACACACACAAAGTTCTCTTAGAAATAATATTCTTCGTCAGTGATAACACTTTTTCCGTTCGAAATAGCAAGTTTTCTACCAGATAGCAAATTTTTTCTTAGAAGTAACATTTTTTGATTGTGATAACAACATTTCTGACAGAATTAGAATGTTTTGCTTAACACTAACAAACATTCTCATCAAAGTAACAACATTTTACCTTAATACTAACATACTTTTACTGAACACACACACACACAAAGTTCTCTTATAAATAATATTTTTCATCAGTGATAACAATTTTTTTGGTCGAACTAGCAAGTTTTCTACCAAAGATACAAAATTTTTTCTTAGAAGTAACATTTTTTGATTGTGATAACAACTTTTCTGTCAGAAGTAGCAAGTTTTGTATAACACTAACAAACCTTCTCATCAAAGTAACATCATTTTACCTTAATACTAACATACTTTTACTGAACATACACAAATTTCTCTTAGAATTTTACTGAACACACACAAAGTTCTCTTAGAAATAATATTTTTCGTCAGTGATAACACTTTTTCTGTTCGAACTACCAAGTTTTCTACCAAAGATACCAAATTTTTTCTAAGAAGTAACATTTTTTGATTGTGATAACAATTTTTCTGTCAGAAGTAGCAAGTTTTGCTTAAAACTAACAAACATTCTCATCAAAGTAACGACATTTTACCTTAATACTAACATACTTTTACTGATCACACACACAAAGTTCTCTTAGAAATAATATTTTTCGTCAGTGATAACACTTTTTTTGTTCAAACTAGCAAGTTTTCTACCAAAGATACCAAATTTATTTTTAGAAGTAACATTTTTGATTGTGATAACAACATTTCTGTCAGAATTAACAAGTTTTGCTTAACACTAACAAACATGCTCATCAAAGTAACCAGATTTTACCGTAAAACTAACATACTTGTACTGAACACAAACACAAAGTTCTCTTAGAAATAATATTTTTCGTCAGTGATAACACTTTTTCTGTTCGAACTAGCAAGTTTTTTACCAAAAATACCAAATTTTTTCATAGAAGTAACATTTTTTGATTGTGATAACAACTTTTCTGTCAGAAGTAGCAAGTTTTGCTTAACACTAACAAACATTCTCATCAAAGTAACAACATTTGACCTTAATACTAACGTACTTTTACTGAACACACACAAAGTTCTCTTAGAAATAATATTTTTCATCAGTTATAACACTTTTTCTTTTCGATAGAGCAATTTTTATACAAACGATACAAATTTTTATTAGAAGTAAAATTTTTTTATTGTGATAACAACTTTTCTGACAGAAGTAGCAAGTTTTGCTAAACACTAACAAAAATTCTCATCAAAGTAATGATATTTTACCTTAATACTAACATACTTTTACTGAACACACACAAAGTTCTTTTAGCAATAATATTTTTCGTCAGAGATAAGACTTTTTCTGTTCGAACTAGCAAGTTTTCTACCAAAGATACCAAATCTTTTCTTAGAAGTTACATTTTTTGATTGTGATAACAACTTTTCTGTCAGAAGTAGCAAGTTTTGTTTAACACTAACAAACCTTCTCATCAAAGTAACATCATTTTACCTTAATACTAACATACTTTTACTGAACACACACAAATTTCTCTTAGAATTTTACTGCACACACACAAATTTCTTTTAGAAATAACATTTCTAATCGGTGATAACACATTTTTCTGTTCGAACTAGCAAGTTTTCTACCAAATATACTAAATTGCTTCTTAGAAGTAACATTTTTTGATTGTGATAACAAGTGTTCTGACAGAAGTAGCAAGTTTGGTTTAACACTAACAAACCTTCTAATCAAAGTAACGACATTTTACCTTAATACTAACATACTCTTACTGAACACACAATCAAAGTTCTCTTAGAAATAATATTTTTCGTCAGTGATAACAACATTTCTGTCAGAAGTAGCAAGATTTGCTTAACACTAACAAACATTCTCATCAAAGTAACGACATTTTACCATAATAATAACATACTTTTACTGAACACACTCAAATTTTTCTTAGAAATAATATTTTTCGTCAATGATAACACTTTTTCTGTTCGAACTAGCAAGTTTTCTACCAAAGATACCAAATTTTTTTTTAGAAGTAACATTTTTGATTGTGATAACAACTTTTCTGTCAGAAGTAGCAAGTTTTGCTTAACACTAACAAACCTTCTCATCAAAGTAACTACATTTTACCTTAATACTAACATACTTTTACTGAACACACACATATAGTTCTCTTAGAAATAATTTTTTTCGTCAGTGATAACACTTTTTCTGTTCTAACTAGCAAGTTTTCTACAAAAGATAACAAATTTTTTCTTAGAAGTAAAATTTCTTGATTGTGATAACAACATTTCTATCAAAAGTAGTAAGTTTTGATTAACACTAACAAACATTCTCATCAAAGTAACAACATTTCACCTTAATACTAACATACTTTTACTGAACACACACACAAAGTTCTTTTAGAAATAATATTTTTCGTCAGTGATAACACTTTTTCTGTTCGAACTAGCAAGTTTTCTACCAAAGATACCAAATTTTTTCTTAGAAGTAACATTTTTTGATTGTGATAAAAACTTTTCTGTCAGAAGTAGCAAGTTTTGTTTAACACTAACAAACATTCTCATTAAAGTAACATCATTTTACCTTAATACTAACATACTTTTACTGAACACACACAAATTTCTCTTAGAATTTTACTGAACACACACAAAGTTCTCTTAGAAATAATATTTTTCGTCAGTGATAACACTTTTTCTGTTCGAACTTCCAAGTTTTCTACCAAAGATACCAAATTTTTTCTTAGAAGTAACATTTTTGATTGTGATAACAACTTTTCTGTCAGAAGTAGCAAGTTTTGCTTAACACTAACAAACATTCTCATCAAAGTAACGATATTTTACCTTAATACTAACATACTTTTACTGAACACACACATAAAGTTCTCTTAGAAATAATATTTTTCGTCAGTGATAACACTTTTTCTGTTCAAACTAGCAAGTTTTCTACCAAAGATACCAAATTTATTCTTAGAAGTAACATTTTTTGATTGTGATAACAACATTTCTGACAGAAGTAGTAAGTTTTGCTTAACACTAACAAACATTCTCATCAAAGTAACAACATTTCACCTTAATACTAACATACTTTTACTGAACACACACACAAAGTTCTCTTAGAAATAATATTTTTCGACAGTGATAACACTTTTTCTGGTCGAACTAGCAAGTTTTCTACCAAAGATACCAAATTTTTTCTTATAAGTAACATTTTTTGATTGTGATAACAACTTTTATGTCAGAAGTAGCAATTTTTTCTTAACACTAACAAACCTTCTCATTAAAGTAACATCATTTTACCTTAATACTAACATACTTTTACTGAACACACACAAATTTCTCTTAGAATTTTACTGAACACACACAAAGTTCTCTTAGAAATAATGTTTTTCGTCAGTGATAACACTTTTTCTGTTCGAACATCCAAGTTTTCTACCAAAGATACCAAATTTTGTCATAGAAGTAACATTTTTGATTGTGATAACAACATTTCTGTCAGCAGTAGCAAGTTTTGCTTAACACTAACAAACATTCTCATCAAAGTAACGACATTTTACCTTAATACTAACATACTCTTACTGAACACACACACAAAGTTCTCTTAGAAATAATATTTTTCGTCAGTGATAACAACATTTCTGTCAGAAGTAGCAAGATTTGCTTAACACTAACAAACATTCTCATCAAAGTAACGACATTTTACCTTAATACTAACATACTTTTACTGAACACATACACAAATTTCTCTTAGAAATAATATTTTTCGTCAGTGATAACACTTTTTCTGTTCGAACTAGCAAATTTTCTACCAAAGATACCAAATTTTTTCTTAGAAGTAACATTTTTGATTGTGATAACAACTTTTCTGTCAGAAGCAGCAAGTTTTGCTTAACACTAACAAATATTCTCATCAAAGTAACGACATTTTATCTTAATACTAACATACTTTTACTGAACACACACACAAAGTTCTCTTAGAAATAATATTCTTCGTCAGTGATAACACTTTTTCCGTTCGAAATAGCAAGTTTTCTACCAGATAGCAAATTTTTTCTTAGAAGTAACATTTTTTGATTGTGATAACAACATTTCTGACAGAATTAGAATGTTTTGCTTAACACTAACAAAAATTCTCATCAAAATAAAAACATTTTAACTTAATGCTAACATACATGTACCTGAACACAAACACAAATGTATCTCATAAACTATATTTTATGTCTGTGATAGCACTTTTTTTGGTTGAACTAGAAAGTTTCCCAAAAAAGAAAACCAACTTATTCATAGAATTAATCTTTTTTGATAGCGATAGCAGCATTAATGCCAGAAGGAGAAAGTTTTGTTTAACACTAACAAACCTTCTCATCAAAGTAACATCATTTTACCTTAATACTAACATACTTTTACTGAACATACACCAATTTCTCTTAGAATTTTACTGAACACACACAAAGTTCTCTTAGAAATAATATTTTTCGTCAGTGATAACACTTTTTCTGTTCGAACTACCAAGTTTTCTACCAAAGATACCAAATTTTTTCGAAGAAGTAACATTATTTGATTGTGATAACAACTTTTCTGTCAGAAGTAGCAAGTTTTGCTTAAACCTAACAAACATTCTCATCAAAGTAACGACATTTTACCGTAATACTAACATACTTTTACTGATCAAACACACAAAGTTCTCTTAGAAATAATATTTTTCGTCAGTGATAACACTTTTTCTGTTCGAACTAGCAAGTTTTCTACCAAAGATACCAAATTTTTTCATAGAAGTAACATTTTGTGATTGTGATAACAACTTTTCTGTCAGAAGTAGCAAGTTTTGCTTAACACTAACAAACATGCTCATCAAAGTAACGAGATTTTACCGTAATACTAACATACTTTTACTGAACACAAACACAAAGTTCTATTAGAAATAATATTTTTCGTCAGTGATAACACTTTTTCTGTTCGAACTAGCAAGTTTTCTACCAAAGATACCAAATTTTTTCTTAGAAGTAACATTTTTTGTTTGTGATAACAACATTTCTGACAGAAGTAGCAAGTTTTGCTTAACACTAACAAACATTCTCATCAAAGTAACAACATTTCACCTTAATACTAACATACTTTTACTGAACACACACAAAGTTCTTTTAGAAATAATATTTTTCGTCAGTGATAACACTTTTTTTGTTCGAACTAGCAAGTTTTCTACCAAAGATCCCAAATTTTTTATTAGAAGTAACATTTTTTGATTGTGATAACAACTTTTCTGTCAGAAGTAGCAAGTTTTGCTTAACACTAACAAACCTTCTCATCAACGTAACGACATTTTACCTTAATACTAACATACTTTTACTGAACACACACAAAGTTCTTTTAGCAATAATATTTTTCGTCAGAGATAAGACTTTTTCTGTTCGAACTAGCAAGTTTTCTACCAAAGATACCAAATCTTTTCTTAGAAGTTACTTTTTTTGATTGTGATAACAACTTTTCTGTCAGAAGTAGCAAGTTTTGTTTAACACTAACAAACCTTCTCATCAAAGTAACATCATTTTACCTTAATACTAACATACTTTTACTGAACAAACACAAATTTCTCTTAGAATTTTACTAAACACACACAAAGTTCTCTTAGAAATAATATTTTTCGTCAGTGATAACACTTTTTCTGTTCGAACTAGCAAGTTTTCTACCAAAGATACCAAATTTTTTCTTAGAAGTTACATTTTTTGATTGTGATAACAACTTTTCTGTCAGAAGTAGCAAGTTTTGTTTAACACTAACAAACCTTCTCATCAAAGTAACATCATTTTACCTTAATACTAATATACTTTTACTGAACACACACAAATTTCTCTTAGAATTTTACTGAAAACACACAAAGTTCTCTTAGAAATAATATTTTTCGTCAGTGATAACACTTTTTCTGTTCGAGCTACCAAGTTTTCTACCAAAGATACCAAATTTTTTCATAGAAGTAACATTTTTTGATTGTGATAACAATATTTCTGTCAGAAGTAGCAAGTTTTGCTTAACACTAACAAAAATTCACAACAAAGTAATTACATTTTACCTTAATACTAACATACTTTTACTGAACACACACACAAAGTTCTCTTAGAAATAATATTTTTCGTCAGTGATAACACTTTTCCTTTTCGAACTAGCAAGTTTTCTACCAAAGATACCAAATTTTTTTTTAGAAGTAACATTTTTTGATTGCAATAACAACTTTTCTGTCAGAAGTAGCAAGTTTTGCTTATCACTAACAAACATTCTCATCAAAGTAACGATATTTTACCTTAATACTATCATACTTGTACTGAACACACACACAAAGTTCTCTTAAATATAATAATTTTCGTCAGTGATAACAATTTTTCTGTTCGAACTAGCAAGTTTTCTACCAAAGACACCCAATTTTTTCTTAGAATTAACATTTTTTGATTGTGATAACAACTTTTCTGTCAGAAGTAGCAAGTTTTGCTTAACACTAACAAACATTCTCATCAAAGTAACGACATTTTACCTTAATACTAACATACTTTTACTGAACACACACACAAAGTTCACTTAGAAATAATATTTTTCGTCAGTGATAACACTTTTTCTGTTCGAACTAGCAAGTTTTCTACCAAAGATACCAAATTTTTTCTTAGAAGTAACATTTTTTGATTGTGATAACAAATTTTTCTGTCAGAAGTAGCAAGTTTTGCTTAACACTAACAAACATTCTCATCAAAGTAACGACATTTTACCTTAATACTAACATACTTTTACTGAACACACACACAAAGTTCTCTTAGAAATAATATTTTTCGTCAGTGATAACAATATTTCTGTCAGAAGTAGCAAGTTTTGCTTAACACTAACAAACATTCTCATCAAAGTAACGACATTTTACCTTAATACTAACATACTTTTACTGAACACACACACAAAGTTCTCTTAGAAATAATATTTTTCGTCAGTGATAACACTTTTTTTGTTCGAACTAGCAAGTTTTCTAACAAAGATACCAAATTTATTCTTAGAAGTAAAATTTTTTTATTGTGATAACAACAATTCTGACAGAAGTAGCAAGTTTTGCTTAACACTAACAAACATTCTCATCAAAGTAATAACATTTCACCTTAATACTAACATACTTTTACTGAACACACACACAAAGTTCTTTTAGAAATAATATTTTTCGACAGTGATAACACTTTTTTTGTTCGAACTAGCAAGTTTTCTACCAAAGATACCAAATTTTTTCTTAGAAGTAACATTTTTTGATTGTGATAACAACATTTCTGTCAGAAGTAGCAAGTTTTGCTTAACACTAACAAACATTCTCATCAAAGTAACGACATTTTACCTTAATACTAACATACTTTTACTGAACACACACAAAGTTCTTTTAGCAATAATATTTTTCGTCAGAGATAAGACTTTTTCTGTTCGAACTAGCAAGTTTTCTACCAAAGATACAAAATCTTTTCTTAGAAGTTACATTTTTTGATTGTGATAACAACTTTTCTGTCAGAAGTAGCAAGTTTTGTTTAACACTAACAAACCTTCTCATCATAGTAACATCATTTTACCTTAATACTAACATACTTTTACTGAACACACACAAATTTCTCTTAGAATTTTACTAAACACACACAAAGTTCTCTTAGAAATAATATTTTTCGTCAGTGATAACACTTTTTCTGTTCGAACTAGCAAGTTTTCTACCAAAGATACCAAATTTTTTCTTAGAAGTAACATTTTTTGATTGTGATAACAACTTTTCTGTCAGAAGTAGCAAGTTTTGTTTAACACTAACAAACCTTCTCATCAAAGTAACATCATTTTACCTTAATACTAATATACTTTTACTGAACACACACAAATTTCTCTTAGAATTTTACTGAACACACACAAAGTTCTCTTAGAAATAATATTTTTCGTCAGTGATAACACTTTTTCTGTTCGAGCTACCAAGTTTTCTACCAAAGATACCAAATTTTTTCATAGAAGTAACATTTTTTTATTGTGATAACAATATTTCTGTCAGAAGTAGCAAGTTTTGGTTAAGCCTAACAAACCTTCTCATCAAAGTAACGACATTTTACCTTAATACTAACATAATTTTACTGATCAAACACACAAAGTTCTCTTAGAAATAATATTCTTCGTCAGTGATAACACTTTTTCTGTTCGAACTAGCAAGTTTTCTACCAAAGATACCAAATTTTTTCTTAGAAGTAACATTTTTTGATTGTGATAAAAACTTTTCTGTCAAAAGTAGCAAGTTTTGCTTAGCACTAACAAACATGCTCATCAAAGTAACGACATTTTACCGTAATACTAACATACTTTTACTGAACACAAACACAAAGTTCTATTAGAAATAATATTTTTCGTCAGTGATAACACTTTTTCTGTTCGAACTAGCAAGTTTTCTACCAAAGATACCAAATTTTTTTTGAGAAGTAACATTTTTTGATTGTGATAACAACTTTTCTGTCAGAAGTAGCAAGTTTTGCTTAACACTAACAAACATTCTCATCAAAGTAACGACATTTTACCTTAATACTAACATACTTTTACTGAACACACACACAAAGTTCTCTTAGAAATAATATCTTTCGTCAGTGATAACACTTTTTCTGTTCGAACTAGCAAGTTTTCTACCAAAGATACCAAATTTTTTCTTAGAAGTAAAATTTTTTGATTGTGATAACAAATTTTCTGTCAGAAGTAGCAAGTTTTGCTTAACCCTAACAAAACTTCTCATCAAAGTAACGACATTTTACCTTAATACTAACATACTTTTACTGAACACACACACAAAGTTCCCTTATAAATAATATTTATCGTCAGGGATAACACTTTGTCTGTTAGAAATAGCAAGTTTTCTACCAAAGATACCAAATTTTTTCTTAAAAGTAACATTTTTTTTATTGTGATAACAACTTTTCTGTCAGAAGTAGCAAGTTTTGCTTAACACTAACAAACATTCTAATCAAAATAACCACATTTTACCTTAATACTAACATACTCTTAGTGAACACACACAGAAAGTTCTCTTAGAAATAATATTTTTCGTCAGTGATAACAACATTTCTGTCAGAAGTAGCAAGTTTTGCTTAACACTAACAAACATGCTCATCAAAGTAACGACATTTTACCGTAATACTAACATACTTTTACTGAACACAAACACAAAGTTTTCTTAGAAATAATATTTTTCGTCAGTGATAACACTTTTTCTGTTCGAACTAGCAAGTTTTCTACCAAAGATACCAAATTTATTCTTAGAAGTAACATTTTTTTATTGTGATAACAACAATTCTGACAGAAGTAGCAAGTTTTGCTTAACACTAACAAACATTCTCATCAAAGTAATAACATTTCACCTTAATACTAACATACTTTTACTGAACACACACACAAAGTTCTTTTATAAATAATATTTTTCGTCAGTAATAACACTTTTTCTGTTCGAACTAGCAAGTTTTCTACCAAAGATACTAAATTTTTTCTTAAAAGTAACATTTTTTGATTGTGATAACAACTTTTCTGTCAGAAGTAGCAAGTTTTGCTTAACACTAACAAACATTCTCATCAACGTAACGACATTTTACCTTAATACTAACATACTTTTACTGAACACACACAAAGTTCTTTTAGTAATAATATTTTTCGTCAGTGATAACACTTTTTCTGTTCGAACTAGCAAGTTTTCTACCAAAGATACCAAATTTTTTCTTAGAAGTAACATTTTTTGATTGTGATAACAACTTTTCTGTCAGAAGTAGCAAGTTTTGTTTAACACTAACAAACCTTCTCATCAAAGTAACATCATTTTACCTTAATACTAACATACTTTTACTGAACACACACAAATTTCTCTTAGAATTTTACTGAACACACACAAAGTTCTCTTAGAAATAATATTTTTCGTCAGTGATAATAATTTTTCTGTTCGAGCTACCAAGTTTTCTACCAAAGATACCAAATTTTTTCATAGAAGTAAAAATTTTTTATTGTGATAACAATATTTCTGTCAGAAGTAGCAAGTTTTGCTTAACACTAACAAACATTCTCATCAAAGTAATGACATTTTACCTTAATACTAACATACTTGTACTGAACACACACACAAAGTTCTCTTAAATATAATATTTTTCGTCAGTGATAACACTTTTTCTGTTCGAACTAGCAAGTTTTCTACCAAAGACACCAAATTTTTTCGTAGAAGTAAAATTTTTTGATTGTGATAACAACTTTTCTGTCAGAAGTAGCAAGTTTTGCTTAACACTAACAAACATTCTCATCAAAGTAACGACATTTTACCTTAATACTAACATACTTTTACTGAACACATACACCCAAAGTTCTCTTAGAACTAATATTTTTCGTCAGTGATAACACTTTTTCTGTTCGAACTAGCAAGTTTTCTACCAAAGATACCAAATTTTTTCTTAGAGGTAAAATTTTTTGATTGTGATAACAACTTTCTGACAGATGTAGCAAGTTTTGTTTAACACTAACAAACATTCTCATCAAAGTAACGAAATTTTACCTTAATACTAACATACTTTTACTGAACACACACACACAGTTCTCTTAGAAATAATATTTTTAGTCAGTGATAACAACTTTTCTGTCAAAAGTAGCAAGTTTTGCTTATCACTAACAAACATTCTCATCAAAGTAACGACATTTCACCTTAATACTAACATACTTGTACTGAACACACACACAAAGTTCTCTTAAATATAATATTTTTCGTCAGTGATAACACTTTTTCTGTTCGAACTAGCAAGTTTTCTACCAAACATACCCAATTTTTTCATAGAAGTAAAATTTTTTGATTGTGATAACAACTTTTCTGTCAGAAGTAGCAAGTTTTGCTTAACACTAACAAACATTCTAATCAAAGTAACGACATTTTATCTTAATACTAACATACTCTTACTGAACACACACACAAAGTTCTCTTAGAAATAATATTTTTCGTCAGTGATAACAACATTTCTGTCAGAAGTAGGAAGTTTTGCTTAACACTAACAAACATTCTCATCAAAGTAACGACATTTTACCTTAGTACTAACATACTATTACTGAAAACACACACAAATCTCTCTTAGAAATACTGTTTATCATCAAGGATAACACTTTTTCTGTTCGAGCTAGTAAGTGTTCAAACAAAGATACCAAATTTTTTCTTAGGAGTATCGTTTTTTTATTGTGATAACAACTTTTCTGTCAGAAGTAGCAAGTTTTGCTCAACATTAACAAACGTTCTAATCAAAGTAACCACATTTTACCTTAATACTAACATACTATTACTGAACATACACACAAATTTCTCTTAGAAATAATATTTTTCGTCAGTGATAACAACATTTCTGTCAGAAGTAGCAAGTTTTGCTTAACACTAACAAACATTCTCATCAAAGTAACGACATTTTACCTTAATACTAACATACTTTTACTGAACACACACAAATTTCTCTTAGAATTTTACTAAACACACACAAAGTTCTCTTAGAAATAATATTTTTCGTCAGTGATAACACTTTTTCTGTTCGAGCTACCAAGTTTTCTACCAAAGATACCAAATTTTTTCATAGAAGTAACATTTTTTGATTGTGATAACAATATTTCTGTCAGAAGTAGCAAGTTTTGCTTAACACTAACAAACCTTCTCATCAAAGTAACGACATTTTATCTTAATACTAACATACTTTTACTGAACACACACTCAAAGTTCTCTTAGAATTAATATTTTTCGTCAGTGATAACACTTTTTTTGTTCAAACTAGCAAGTTTTCTACCAAAGATACCAAATTTTTTTTTAGAAGTAACATTTTTTTTTTGTGATAACAACTTTTCTGACAGAAGTAGCAAGTTTTGCTTAACACTAACAAACATTCTCATCAAAGTAACAACATTTTACCTTAATACTAACATACTTTTACTGAACACACACACAAAGTTCTTTTAGAAATAATATTTTTCGTCAGTGATAACACTTTTTTTGTTCGAACTAGCAAGTTTTCTACCAAAGATACCAAATTTTTTCATAGAAGTAACATTTTTTTATTGTGATAACAAATTTTCTGTCAGAAGTAGCAAGTTTTGCTTAACACTAACAAACATTCTAATCAAAGTAATGACATTTTACCTTAATACTAACATACTTTTACTGAACACACACAAAGTTCTTTTAGCAATAATATTTTTCGTCAGTGATAACACTTTTTCTGTTCGAACTAGCAAGTTTTCTACCAAAGATACCAAATCTTTTCTTAGAAGTTACATTTTTTGATTGTGATAACAACTTTTCTGTCAGAAGTAGCAAGTTTTGTTTAACACTAACAAACCTTCTCATCAAAGTAACATCATTTTACCTTAATACTAACATACTTTTACTGAACACACACAAATTTCTCTTAGAATTTTACTAAACACACACAAAGTTCTCTTAGAAATAATATTTTTCGTCAGTGATAACACTTTTTCTGTTCGAGCTACCAAGTTTTCTACCAAAGATACCAAATTTTTTCATAGAAGTAACATTTTTTGATTGTGATAACAACATTTCTGTCAGAAGTAGCAAGTTTTGCTTAACACTAACAAACCTTCTCATCAAAGTAACGACATTTTACCTTAATACTAACATACTTTTACTGAACACACACTCAAAGTTCTCTTAGAAATAATATTTTTCATCAGTGATAACACTTTTTCGGTTCGAACTAGCTAGTTTTCTACCAAAGATACCAAATTTTTTCTTAGAAGTAACATTTTTTTATTGTGATAACAACTTTTCTGTCAGAAGTAGCAAGTTTAGCTTAACACTAACAAACATTCTCATCAAAGTAACGAAATATTACCTTAATACTAACATACTTGTACTGAACACAAACACAAAGTTCTATTAGAAATAATACTTTTCGTCAGTGATAAAACTTTTTCTTTTCGAACTATCAAATTTTCTAACAAAAATACCCACTTTTTTCATAGAAGTAACATTTTTTGATTGCGATAACAACTTATCGGTCAAAAGTAGCAAGTTTTGCTTAACACTAACAAACATGCTCATCAACGTAACGACATTTTAGCGTAATACTAACATACTTGTACTGAACACAAACACACAGTTCTATTATAAATAATATTTTTCGTCAGTGATAAAACTTTTTCTGTTCAGACTTGAAAGTTTTATACCAAAGATACCAAATTTTTTCATAAAAGTAACATTTTTTTATTGTAATAACAACATTTCTGTCAGAAGTAGCAAGTTTTGCTTAACACTAACAAACATTCTAATCAAAGTAACCACATTTTACCTTAATACTAACATACTCTTACTGAACATACACAGAAAGTTCTCTTAGAAATAATATTTTTCGTCACTGATAACAATTTTTCTGTCAGAAGTAGCAAGTTTTGCTTAACACTAACAAACATTCTCATCAAAGTAACGACATTTTACCTTAATACTAACATACTTTTACTGAACACATACACAAAGTTCTCTTAGAAATAATATTTTTGTCAGTGATAACACTTTTTCTGTTCGAACTAGCAAGTTTTCTACCAAATATACCAAATTTTTTCTTAGAAGTAACATTTTTTGATTGTGATAACAACATTTCTGACAGAAGTAGGAAGTTTTGCTTAACACTAACAAATATTCTCATCAAAGTAACGACATTTTATCTAATACTAACATACTTTTACTGAACACACACACAAAGTTCTTTTAGAAATAATATTTTTCGTCAGTGATAACACTTTTTCTGTTCGAACTAGCAAGTTTTCTACCAAAGATACCAAATTTTTTCTTAGAAGTAACATTTTTTGATTGTGATAACAACTTTTCTGTCAGAAGGAGCAAGTTTTGCTTAACACTAACAAACATTCTCATCAAAGTAACGACATTTTACCTTAATACTAACATACTTTTACTGAACACACACAAAGTTCTTTTAGCAATAATATTTTTCGTCAGTGATAACACTTTTTCTGTTCGAACTAGCAAGTTTTCTACCAAAGATACAAAATTTTTTCTTAGAAGTTACATTTTTTGATTGTGAAAACAACTTTTCTGTCAGAAGTAGCAAGTTTTGTTTAACACTAACAAACCTTCTCATCAAAGTAACATCATTTTACCTTAATACTAACATACTTTTACTGAACACACACAAATTTCTCTTAGAATTTTACTGAACACACACAAAGTTCTCTTAGAAATAATATTTTTCGTCAGTGATAACACTTTTTCTGTTCGAGCTACCAAGTTTTCTACCAAAGATACCAATTTTTTTCATAGAAGTAACATTTTTTTATTGTGATAACAACATTTCTGTCAGCAGTAGCAAGTTTTGCTTAACACTAACAAACCTTCTCATCAAAGTAACGACATTTTACCTTAATACTAACATACTTTTACTGAACACACACTCAAAGTTCTCTTAGAAATAATATTTTTCGTCAGTGATAACACTTTTTTGGTTCGAACTAGCAAGTTTTCTATCAAAGATACCCAATTTTTTCTTAGAAGTAACATTTTTTGATTGTGATAACAACTTTTCTGTCAGAAGTAGCAATTTTTGCTTAACACTAACAAACATTCTCATTAAAGTAACAACATTTTACCTTAATACTAACATGCTTTTACTGAACAAACACACAAAGTTCTCTTAGAAATAATATTTTTCGTCAGTGATAAAACTTTTTCTGTTCGAACTAGCAAGTTTTCTACCAAATATACCAAATTTTTTCTTAGAAGTAACATTTTTTGATTGTAATAACAATTTTTCTGTCAAAAGTAGCAAGTTTTGCTTAACACTAACAAACATTCTCATCAAAGTAACGATATTTCACCTTAATACTAACATACTTGTACTGAACACACACACAAAGTTCTCTTAGAAATAATATTTTTCGTCAGTGATAACACTTTTTCTGTTCGAACTAGCAAGTTTTCTACCAAAGATACCAAATTTTTTCTTAGAAGTAACATTTTTTTTATTGTGATAACAACATTTCTGTCAGAAGTAGCAAGTTTTGCTTAACACTAACTCAAATTCTAATCAAAGTAACCACATTTTACCTTAATACTAACATACTCTTACTGAACATACACACAAAGTTCTCTTAGAAATAACATTTTTCGTCAGTGATAACAACATTTCTGTCTGAAGTAGCAAGTTTTGCTTAACACTAACAAACATTCTCATCAAAGTAACGACATTTTTCCTTAATACTAACATACTTTTACTGAACACACACACAAAGTTCTCTTAGAAATAAAATTTTTCGTCAGTGATAACACTTTTTCTGTTCGAACTAGCAAGTTTTCTACCAAATATACCAAATTTATTCTTAGAAGTAACATTTTTTTATTGTGATAACAACATTTCTGACAGAAGTAGCAAGTTTTGCTTAACACTAACAAACATTCTCATCAAAGTAAAAACATTTCACCTTAATACTAACATACTTTTACTGAACACACACACAAAGTTCTTTTAGAAATAATATTTTTGTCAGTGATAACACTTTTTCTGTTCGAACTAGCAAGTTTTCTGCCAAAGACACCAAATTTTTTCTTAGAAGTAACATTTTTTGATTGTGATAACAACTTTTATGTCAGAAGTAGCAAGTTTTGCTTAACACTAACAAACATTCTCATCAAAGTAATGACATTTTACCTTAATACTAACATACTTTTACTGAACACACACAAAGTTCTTTTAGAAATAATATTTTTCGTCAGTGATAACACTTTTTCTGTTCGAACTAGCAAGTTTTCTACCAAAGATACCAAATTTTTTCTTAGAAGTTACATTTTTTGATTGTGATAACAACTTTTCTGTCAGAAGTAGCAAGTTTCGTTTAACACTAACAAACCTTCTCATCAAAGCAACATCATTTTCCCTTAATACTAACATACTTTTACTGAACACACACAAATTTCTCTTAGAATTTTACTGAAAACACACAAAGTTCTCTTAGAAATAATATTTTTCGTCAGTGATAACACTTTTTCTGTTCGAGCTACCAAGTTTTCTACCAAAGATACCAAATTTTTTCATAGAAGTAACATTTTTTGATTGTGATAACAACTTTTCTGTCAGAAGTAGCAAGTTTAGCTTAACACTAACAAACATTCTCATCAAAGTAATGACATTTTACCTTAATACTAACATACTTTTACTGATCACACACACAAAGTTCTCTTAGAAATAATATTTTTCGTCAGTGATAACACTTTTTCTGTTCGAACTAGCAAGTTTTCTACCAAAGATACCAAATTTTTTCTTAGAAGCAACATTTTTTGATTGTGATAACAACATTTTCTGTCAGAAGTAGCAAGTTTTGCTTAACACTAACAAACATTCTCATCAAAGTAACGACATTTTACCTTAATACTAACATACTTTTACTGAACACATACACACAAGGTTCTCTTAGAAATAATATTTTTCGTCAGTGATAACACTTTTTCTGTTCGAACTAGCTAGTTTTCTTCCAAAGATACCAAATTTTTTCTGAGAAGTAACATTTTTTTATTGTGATAACATCTTTTCTGTCAGAAGTAGCAAGTTTTGCTTAACACTAACAAACCTTCTCATCAAAGTAACGACATTTTACCTTAATACTAACTTACTTTTACTGAACATACACTAAGTTCTCTTAGAAATAATATTTTTCATCAGTGCTAGCACTTTTCTGGTGGAACTAGCAAGTTTTCTTACAAAGATACAGAATTTTTTCTCAGAATTAACATTTTTTGACTGTGATAGCAACTTTTCTGTCAGAAGTACCAATTTTTAATTAGCGCTAACAAACCTTCTCATCAAAGTAATAATATTTTACATTAATACTAACATACTTTTACTGAACACACACACAAAGTTCTCTTTGAAATAATATTTCTAGTCAGTGATAACACTTTTTCTGGTCCAACTAGCAAGTTTTCTACCAAATATAACAAATTTTTATCTTATAAGTAACATTTTTTTTATTGTTATAACAGGATTTCTGACAGAAGTAGCAAGTTTTGTTTAACACTAACAAATATTCTCATCAAAGTAACGACATGTTACCTTAATACTAACATACTTTTACTGAACACATACACACAAGGTTCTCTTAGAAATAATATTTTTCGTCAGTGATAAAACTTTTTCTGTTCGAACTAGCAAGTTTTCTTCCAAAGATACCAAATTTTTTCTTAGACTTAAAATTTTTTTATTGTGATAACAACTTTCCTGTCAGAAGTAACAAGTTTTGCTTAACACTAACAAACCTTCTCATCAAAGTAACGACATTTTACCTTAAAACTAACATACTTTTACTGAACACACACAAATTCCTCTTAGAAATAATATTTTTCGTCAATGATAACACTTTTTCTGTTCGAACTAGCAAGTTTTCTTCCAAAGATACCAAATTTTTTCTTAGAAGTAACATTTTTTGATTGTGATTAGCAAGTTTTGCTTAACACTAACAAACATTCTCATCAAAGTAACGATATTTTACCTTAATACTAACTTACTTTTACTGAACATACACTAAGTTCTTTTAGAAATAATATTTTTCGTCAGTGATAACACTTTTTCTGTTCGAACTAGTAAGTTTTCAACCAAAGATACCAAATTTTTTCGTAGAAGTAACATTTTTGATTGTGATAAAAACATTTCTGTCAGAATTAGCAAGTTTTTCTTAACACTAACAAAAATTCTCATAAAAGTAAGAATATTTTAACGTAATACTAAAAGACATTTACTGAACACACAAACAGATTTTTTTTAGAAATAATATTTTTCGTCAGTGATAACACTTTTTCTGTTCGAACTAGCAAGTTTTCTACTAAAGATACCAAATTTTTTCTTAGAAGTAAAATTTTTTTATTGTGATAACAACATTTCTGACAGAAGTAGCAAGTTTTGCTTAACACTAACAAACATTCTCATCAAAGTAACAACATTTGATCTAATACTAACATACTTTTACTGAACACACACACAAAGCTCTTTTAGAAATAATATTTTTAGTCAGTGATAACACATTTTTTATGTTCGAACTAGCAAGTTTTCTACAAAAGATACCAAATTTTTTCTTAGAAATAACATTTTTTGATAGTTATAACAACTTTTCTGTCAGAAGTAGCAATTTTTTCTTAACACTAACAAACATTCTCATCAAAGTAACGACATTTTACCTTAAAACTAACATACTTTTACTGAACACACACAAAGTTCTTTTAGAAATAATATTTTTCGTCTGTGATAGCACTTTTTCTGTTTGAACTAGCAAGTTTTCTACCAAAGATACCAAATTTTTTCTTAGAAGTAACATTTTTTTATTGTGATAACAACTTTTCTGTCAGAAGTAGCAAGTTTTGTTTAAAACTAACAAACCTTCTCATCAAAGTAACATCATTTTACCTTAATACTAACATACTTTTACTGAACACACACAAATCTCTCTTAGAATTTTACTGAACACACACAAAGTTCTCTTAGAAATAATATTTTTCGTCAGTGATAACACTTTTTCTGTTCGAACAACCAAGTTTTCTACCAAAGATACCAAATTTTTTCATAGAAGTAACATTTTTTTATTGTGATAACAACATTTCTGTCAGAAGTAGCAAGTTTTGCTTAACACTAACAAACATTCTAATCAAAGTAACGACATTTTACCTTAATACTAACACACTCTTACTGAACACACACACAAAGTTCTCTTAGAAATAATATTTTTCGTCAGTGATAACAACATTTCTGTCAGAAGCAACAAGTTTTGCTTAACACTAACAAACATTCTCATCAAAGTAACGACATTTTACCTTAATACTAACTTACTTTTACTGAACATACACAAAGTTCTTTTAGTAATAATATTTTTCGTCAGTAATAACACTTTTTCTGTTCGAACTAGTAAGTTTTCTACCAAAGATACCAAATTTTTTCTTAGAAGTAACATTTTTTTATTGTGATAACAACATTTCTGTCAGAAGTAGCAAGTTTTGCTTAACACTAACAAACATTCTAATCAAAGTAACGACATTTTAACTTAATACTAACATACTCTTACTGAACACACACACAAAGTTCTCTTAGAAATAATATTTTTCGTCACTGATAACAACAGTTCTGTCAGAAGTAGCAAGTTTTGCTTAACACTAACAAACATTCTCATCAAAGTAACGACATTTTACCTTAATATTAACATACTTTTACTGAACACACACACAAATTTTTCTTAGAAATAATATTTTTCGTCAGTGATAACACTTTTTCTGTTCGAACTAGCAAGTTTTCTACCAAAGATACCAAATTTTTTATTATAACTAACATTTTTTATTGTGATAAAAACATTTCTTACAGAAGGAGCTAGTTTTTCTTAGCACTACACAATCTTCTCATCAACGTAACGAAATTTTAAGTCAATACTAACATACTTCTACTGAACACTCACATAAATGTCACTTAAAATTAAATTTCATCGTTACGGATAAAACTTTTTCGTTTCGAACTAGCAAGTTTTCTACTAAAGATACCAAATTTATTCTTAGAAGTAACATTTTTTGATTGTGATAACAACATTTCTGACAGAAGTAGCAAGTTTTGCTTAACACTAACAAACATTCTCATCAAAGTAAAAACATTTCACCTTAATGCTAACATACTTTTACTGAACACACACAAAAAGTTCTTTTAGAAATAATATTTTTCGTCAGTGATAACACTTTTTCTGTTCGAACTAGCAAGTTTTCTACCAAAGATACCAAATTTTTTCTTAGAAGTAACATTTTTTTATTGTGATAACAACTTTTCTGTCAGAAGTAGCAATTTTTTTTTAACACTAACAAACCTTCTCATCAAAGTAACATCATTTTACCTTAATACTAACATACTTTTACTGAACACACACAAATTTCTCTTAGAATTTTACTGAACACACACAAAGTTCTCTTAGAAATAATATTTTTCGTCAGTGATAACACTTTTTCTGTTCGAACTACCAAGTTTTCTACCAAAGATACCAAATTTTTTCATAGAAGTAACATTTTTGATTGTGATAACAACATTTCTGTCAGAAGTAGCAAGTTTTGCTTAACACTAACAAACATTCTAATCAAAGTAACAAAATTTTACCTTAATACTAACATACTCTTACTGAACACACACACAAAGTTCTCTTAGAAATAATATTTTTCGTCAGTGATAACAAGATTTCTGTCAGAAGTAGCAAGTTTTGCTTAACACTAACAAACAATCTCATCAAAGTAACGACATTTTACCTTAATACTAACATACTTTTACTGAACACATACACAAATTTCTCTTAGAAATAATATTTTTCGTCAGTGATAACACTTTTTCTGTTCGAACTAGCAAGTTTTCTACTAAAGATACCAAATTTTTCTTAGAAGTAAAATTTTTGATTGTGATAACAACTTTTCTGTCAGACGTAGCAAGTTTTGCTTAGGACTAAAAAATCGCCTCAACAAAATAACTCCATATGAACGCAATACTAGCCTACTTCTACTGAACACACACACAAAGGTTTCTTAGAAATAAATTATATCATCACTGATACAACAATATCGTTTTGAACATTCTAAATTTAGCACAAAGAAACCAACTAGCTTCTTAGAAGTACCATTTTTTGATTGTGATAACAACATTTCTGACAGAAGTAGCAAGTTTTGCTTAACACTAACAAACATTCTCATCAAAGTAACAACATTTCATCTAATACTAACATACTTTTACTGAACACACACACAAAGTTCTTTTATAAATAATATTTTACGTCAGTAATAACACATTTTTTGTTCGAACTAGCAAGTTTTCTACCAAAGATACACATTTTTTTCTTAGAAGTAACATTTTTGATTACGATAACAACTTTTCTGTCAGAAGTAGCAAGTTTTGTTTAACACTAACAATCCTTCTCATCAAAATAACAACATTTTACCTTAATACTAACATACTTTTACTGAACATACACAAATTTCTCTTAGAATTTTACTGAACACACACAAAGTTCTCTTAGAAATAATATTTTTCGTCAGTGATAACACTTTTTCTGTTTGAACTACCAACTTTTCTACCAAAGATACCAAATTTTTTCGAAGAAGTAACATTATTTGATTGTGATAACAACATTTCTGTCAGAAGTAGCAAGTTTTGCTTAACACTAACAAACAGTAACGACATTTTACCTTAATACTAACATACTTTTACTGAACACACACACAAAGTTCTCTTAGAAATAATATTTTTCGTCAGTGATAACACTTTTTCTGTTCCAACTAGCAAGTTTTCTACCAAAGATACCAAATTTTTTCTTAGAAGTAACATATTTTGATTGTGACAACAACATTTCTGTCAGAAGTAGCAAGTTTTGCTTAACACTAACAAACATTCTCATCAAAGTAACGACATTTTACCTTAATACTAACATACTTTTACTGAACACACACAAACAAAGTTCTCTTAGAAATAATATTTTTCGTCAGTGATAACACTTCTTCTGTTCGAACTAGCAAGTTTTCTACCAAAGATACCAAATTTTTTCTGAGAAGTAACATTTTTTGATTGTGATAACAACTTTTCTGTCAGAAGTAGCAAGTTTTGCTTAGCACTAACAAACCTTCTGATCAAAGTAACGACATTTTACCTTAATACTAACATACTTTTACTGAACAAACACACAAAGTTCTCTTAGAAATAATATTTTTCGTCAGTGATAACACTTTTTTGGTTCGAACTAGCAAGTTTCCTACCAAAGATACCAAATTTTCTTCTTAGAAGTAACATTTTTTGATTGTGATAACAACTTTTCTGTCAGAAGTAGCAAGTTTTGCTTAACACTAGCAAACATTCTCATCAAAGTAACGACATTTTGCCTTAATACTAACATACTTTTACTGAACACACACACAAAGTTCTCTTAGAAAGAATATTTTTCGTCAGTGATAACACTTTTTCTGTTCGAACTAGCAAGTTTTCTACCAAAGATACCAAATTTTTTCTTAGAAGTAACATTTTTTGATTGTGATAGCAACAATTCTGTCAGAAGTAGCAAGTTTTGCTTAACACTAACAAACATTCTCATCAAAGTAACGACATTTTACCTTAATACTAACATACTTTTACTGAACACACACACAAAGTTCTCTTAGAAATAATATTTTTCGTCAGTGATAACACTTTTTCGGTTCGAACTAGCAAGTTTTCTACCAAAGATACCGAATTTTTTCTGAGAAGTAACATTTTTTGATTGTGATAACAACATTTCTGTCAGAAGTAGCAAGTTTTGCTTAACACTAACAAACCTTCTCATCAAAGTAATATCATTTTACCTTAATACTAACAAACTTTTACTGAACACAATATTTTTCGTCAGTGATAACACTTTTTCTGTTCGAACTAGCAAGTTTTCTACCAAATATATCAAATTTGTTCTTAGAAGTAACATTTTTGATTGTGATAACAACTTTTCTGTCCGAAGTAGCAAGTTTTGCTTAACACTAACAAACCTTCTCATCAAAGTAACGACATTTTACCTTAATACTAACATACTTTAACTGAACACACACAAGGTTCTCTTAGAAATAATATTTTTCGTCAGTGATAACACTTTTTCTGTTTGAACTAGCAAGTTTTCTACCAAAGATACCAAATTTTTTCGTAGAAGTAACATTTTTTTATTGTGATAACAACTTTTCTGTCAGAAGTAGCAAGTTTTGCTTAACACTAACAAACATTCTCATCAAAGTAACGATATTTTACCTTAATACTAACATACTTTTACTGAACAAACACAAAGTTCTCTTAGAAATAATATTTTTCGTCAGTGATAATACTTTTTCTGTTCGAACTAGCAAGTTTTCTACCAAAGATACCAAATTTTTTCCTAGAAGTAACATGTTTTGATTGTGATAACAACTTTTCTGTCAGAAGTGGCAAGTTTTGCTTAACACTAACAAACCTTCTCATCAAAGTAACGACATTTTACCTAAATACTAACATACTTTTAATGAAAACACACACAAATTTTTCTTAGAAATAATATTTTTCGTCAGTGATAACACTTTTTCTGTTCGAACTAGCAAGTTTTCTACCAAAGATACCAAATTTTTTCTTAGAAGTAACAATTTTGATTGTGATAACAACTTTTCTGTCAGAAGTAGCAAGTTTTTCTTAACACTAACAAACATTCTCATCAAAGTAACGACATTTTACCTTAATACTAACATACTTTTACTGAACACACACACATAGTTCTCTTAGAAATAATATTTTTCGTCAGTGATAACACTTTTTCTGTTCAAACTAGCAAGTTTTCTACTAAAGATACCAAATTTATTCTTAGAAGTAACATTTTTTGATTGTGATAACAACATTTCTGACAGAAGTAGCAAGTTTTGCTTAACACTAACAAAAATTCTCATCAAAGCAACAACATTTCACCTTAATACTAACATACTCTTGCTGAACACACACACAAAGTTCTTTTAGAAATAATTTTTTTCGTCAGTGATAACACTTTTTCGGTTCGAACAAGCAACTTTTCTACAAAAGATACCAAATTTTTTCTTAGATGTAACATTTTTTGATTGTGATAACAACCTTTCTGTCAGAAGTAGCAAGTTTTGCTTAACACTAACAAACCTTCTCATCAAAGTAACATCATTTTACCTTAATACTAAATTACTTTTACTGAACACACACAAATTTCTCTTAGAATTTTACTGAACACACACAAAGTTCTCTTAGAAATAATATTTTTCGTCAGTGATAACACTTTTTCTGTTCGAACATCCAAGTTTTCTACCAAAGATACCAAATTTTGTCATAGAAGTAACATTTTTGATTGTGATAACAACATTTCTGTCAGCAGTAGCAAGTTTTGCTTAACACTAACAAACATTATAATCAAAGTAACGAAATTTTACCTTAATACTAACATACTCTTACTGAACACACACACAAAGTTCTCTTAGAAATAATATTTTTCGTCAGTGATAACAACATTTCTGTCAGAAGTAGCAAGTTTTGCTTAACACTAACAAACATTCTCATCAAAGTAACGACATTTTACCTTAATACTAACATACTTTTACTGAACACATACACAAATTTCTCTTAGAAATAATAATTTTCGTCAGTGATAACACTTTTTCTGTTCGAACTAGTAAGTTTTCTACCAAAGATACCAAATTTTTTCTTAGAAGTAACATTTTTGATTGTGATAACAACTTTTCTGTCAGACGCAGCAAGTTTTGCTTAACACTAACAAACATTCTCATCAAAGTAACAACATTTTACCTTAATACTAACATACTTTTTCTGAAAACACACACAAAGTTGTTTTAGAAATAATATTTTTTGTCAGTCATAACACTTTTTCTGTTCGAACTAGCAAGTTTTCTACCAAATATACCAAATTTTTTCTTAGAAGTAACCTTTTTTTATTGTGATAACAACTTTTCTGTCAGAAGTAGAAAGTTTTCTTTAACACTAACAAACCTTCTCATCAAAGTAACGTCATTCTTCATTAATACTAACATACTCTTACTGAACACACACAAATTTCTCTTAGAATTTTACTGAACACACACAAAGTTCTCTTAGAAATAATATTTTTCGTCAGTGATAACACTTTTTCTGTTCGAACTACCAAGTTTTCTACCAAAGATACCAAATTTTTTCGAAGAAGTAACATTTTTTGATTGTGATAACAATATTTCTGTCAGAAGTAGCAAGTTTTGCTTAAGACTAACAAACATTCTCATCAAAGTAATGACATTTTACCTTAATACTAACATAATTTTACTGAACACACACACAAAGTTCTCTTAGAAATAATATTTTTCGTCAGTGATAACACTTTTTCTGTTCGAACTAGCAAGTTTTCTACCAAAGATACCAAATTTTTTCTTAGAAGTAACATTTTTTGTTTGTGATAACAACATTTCTGTCAGAAGTAGCAAGTTTTGTTTAACACTAACAAACATTCTCATCAAAGTAACGACATTTTACCTTAATACTAACATACTTTTACTGAACACACACAAACAAAGTTCTCATAGAAATAATATTTTTCGTCAGTGATAACACTTCTTCTGTTCGAACTAGCAAGTTTTCTACCAAAGATACCACATTTTTTTCTTAGAAGTAACATTTTTTGATTGTGATAACAACTTTTCTGTCAGAAGTAGCAAGTTTTGCTTAACACTAGCAAACATTCTCATCAAAGTAACGACATTTTTCCTTAATACTAACATACTTTTACTGAACACACACACAAAGTTCTCTTAGAAAGAATATTTTTCGTCAGTGATAACACTTTTTCTGTTCGAACTAGCAAGTTTTCTACCAAAGATACCAAATTTTTTCTTAGAAGTAACATTTTTTGATTGTGATATTAACAATTCTGTCAGAAGTAGCAAGTTTTGCTTTACATTAACAAACATTCTCATCAAAGTAACGACATTTTACCTTAATACTAACATACTTTTATTGAACACACACACAAAGTTCTCTTAGAAATAATAGTTTTCGTCAGTGATAACACTTTTTCGGTTCGAACTAGCAAGTTTTCTACCAAAGATACTGAATTTTTTCTGAGAAGTAACATTTTTTTATTGTGATAACAACATTTCTGTCAGAAGTAGCAAGTTTTGCTTAACACTAACAAACCTTCTCATCAAAGTAATATCATTTTACCTTAATACTAACAAACTTTTACTGAACACAATATTTTTCGTCAGTGATAACACTTTTTCTGTTCGAACTAGCAAGTTTTCTACCAAATATATCAAATTTTTTCTTAGAAGTAACATTTTTGATTGTGATAACAACTTTTCTGTCCAAAGTAGCAAGTTTTGCTTAACACTAACAAACATTCTCATCAAAGTAACGACATTTTACCTTAATACTAACATACTTTAACTGAACACACACAAGGTTCTCTTAGAAATAATATTTTTCGTCAGTGATAACACTTTTTCTGTTCGAACTAGCAAGTTTTCTACCAAAGATACCAAATTTCTTCTTAGAAGTAACAATTTTGATTGTGATAACAACTTTTCTGTCAGAAGTAGCAAGTTTTGCTTAACACTAACAAACATTCTCATCAAAGTAACGACATTTTACCTTAATACTAACATACTTTTACTGAACACACACACAAAGTTCTCTTAGAAATAATATTTTTCGTCAGTGATAACACTTTTTCTGTTCAAACTAGCAAGTTTTCTACTAAAGATACCAAATTTATTCTTAGAAGTAACATTTTTTGATTGTGATAACAACATTTCTGACAGAAGTAGCAAGTTTTGCTTAACACTAACAAAAATTCTCATCAAAGCAACAACATTTCACCTTAATACTAACATACTTTTGCTGAACACACACACAAAGTTCTTTTAGAAATAATATTTTTCGTCAGTGATAACACTTTTTCTGTTCGAACTAGCAAGTTTTCTACCAAAGATACCAAATTTTTTCTTAGAAGTAACATTTTTTGATTGTGATAACAACTTTTCTGTCAGAAGTAGCAAGTTTTGTTTAACACTAACAAACCTTCTCATTAAAGTAACATCATTTTACCTTAATACTAAATTACTTTTACTGAACACACACAAATTTCTCTTAGAATTTTACTGAACACACACAAAGTTCTCTTAGAAATAATATTTTTCGTCAGTGATAACACTTTTTCTGTTCGAACTTCCAAGTTTTCTACCAAAGATACCAAATTTTTCATAGAATTTACATTTTTGATTGTGATAACAACATTTCTTTCAGAAGTAGCAAGTTTTGCTTAACACTAACAAACATTCTAATCAAAGTAACGAAATTTTACCTTAATACTAACATACTCTTACTGAACACACACACAAAGTTCTCTTAGAAATAATATTTTTCGTCAGTGATAACAACATTTCTGTCAGAAGTAGCAAGTTTTGCTTAACACTAACAAACATTCTCATCAAAGTAACGACATTTTACCTTAATACTAACATACTTTTACTGAACACACACAAATTTCTCTTAGAAATAATATTTTTCGTCAGTGATAACACTTTTTCTGTTCGAACTAGTAAGTTTTCTACCAAAGATACCAAATTTTTTCTTAGAAGTAACATTTTTGATTGTGATAACAACTTTTCTGTCAGACGCAGCAAGTTTTGCTTAACACTAACAAACATTCTCATCAAAGTAACAACATTTCACCTTAATACTAACATACTTTTACTGAACACACACACAAAGTTCTTTTAGAAATAATATTTTTCGTCAGTTATAACACTTTTTTTGTTCGAACTAGCAAGTTTTCTACCAAAGATACAAATTTTTTTCGTAGAAGTAACATTTTTGATTGTGATAACAACTTTTCTGTCAGAAGTAGCAAGTTTTGTTTAACACTAACAAACCTTCTCATCAAAATAACAACATTTTACCTTAATACTAACATACTTTTACTGAACACACTCAAATTTCTCTTAGAATTTTACTGAACACACACAAAGTTCTCTTAGAAATAATATTTTTCGTCAGTGATAACACTTTTTCTGTTCGAACTACAAAGTTTTCTACCAAAGATACCAAATTTTTTCGAAGAAGTAACATTTTTTGATTGTGATAACAATATTTCTGTCAGAAGTAGCAAGTTTTGCTTAAGACTAACAAACATTCTCATCAAAGTAATGACATTTTACCTTAATACTAACATAATTTTACTGAACACACACACAAAGTTCTCTTAGAAATAATATTTTTCGTCAGTGATAACACTTTTTCTGTTCGAACTAGCAAGTTTTCTACCAAAGATACCAAATTTTTTCTTAGAAGTAACATTTTTTGATTGTGATAACAACTTTTCTGTCAGAAGTAGCAAGTTTTGCTTAACACTAACAAACATTCTCATCAAAGTAACGACATTTTACCTTAATACTAACATACTTTTACTGAACACACACAAACAAAGTTCTCATAGAAATAATATTTTTCGTCAGTGATAACACTTCTTCTGTTCGAACTAGCAAGTTTTCTACCAAAGATACCACATTTTTTTCTTAGAAGTAACATTTTTTGATTGTGATAACAACTTTTCTGTCAGAAGTAGCAAGTTTTGCTTAACACTAGCAAACATTCTCATCAAAGTAACGACATTTTGCCTTAATACTAACATACTTTTACTGAACACACACACAAAGTTCTCTTAGAAAGAATATTTTTCGTCAGTGATAACACTTTTTCTGTTCGAACTAGCAAGTTTTCTACCAAAGATACCAAATTTTTTCTTAGAAGTAACATTTTTTGATTGTGATAGCAACAATTCTGTCAGAAGTAGCAAGTTTTGCTTAACACTAACAAACATTCTCATCAAAGTAACGACATTTTACCTTAATACTAACATACTTTTACTGAACACACACACAAAGTTCTCTTAGAAATAATAGTTTTCGTCAGTGATAACACTTTTTCGGTTCGAACTAGCAAGTTTTCTACCAAAGATACTGAATTTTTTCTGAGAAGTAACATTTTTTTATTGTGATAACAACATTTCTGTCAGAAGTAGCAAGTTTTGCTTAACACTAACAAACCTTCTAATCAAAGTAATATCATTTTACCTTAATACTAACAAACTTTTACTGAACACAATATTTTTCGTCAGTGATAACACTTTTTCTGTTCGAACTAGCAAGTTTTCTACCAAATATATCAAATTTTTTCTTAGAAGTAACATTTTTGATTGTGATAACAACTTTTCTGTCCAAAGTAGCAAGTTTTGCTTAACACTAACAAACCTTCTCATCAAAGTAACGACATTTTACCTTAATACTAACATACTTTAACTGAACACACACAAGGTTCTCTTAGAAATAATATTTTTCGTCAGTGATAACACTTTTTCTGTTTGAACTAGCAAGTTTTCTATCAAAGATACCAAATTTTTTCGTAGAAATAGCATTTTCTGATTGTGATAACAACTTTTCTGTCAGAAAAGCAAGTCGCAAGTTTTGCTTAACACTAACAAACATTCTCATCAAATTAACGAAATTTTACTATAAAACTAACTTAATTTTACTGAACACACACAGAGTCTTGTTAGAAATAATATTTTTCATCAGTGATAACACTTTTTCTGTTCGAACTAGCAAGTTTTCTACCAAAGATACCAAATTTTTTCCTAGAAGTAACATGTTTTGATTGTGATAACAACTTTTCTGTTAGAAGTGGCAAGTTTTGCTTAACACTAACAAACCTTCTCATCAAGGTAACGACATTTTAACTTAATACTAACATACTTTTAATGAACACACACAATTTTCTCTTAGAAATAATATTTTATGTCAGTGATAACACTTTTTCTGTTCGAACTAGCAAGTTTTCTACCAAAGATATAAAATTGTTTCATAGAAGTAACATTTTTTGATTGTGATAACAACTTTTCTGTCAGAAGTAGCAAGTTTTGCTTAACACTAACAAACATGCTCATCAAAGTAACAACAATTTTACCTTAATACTAACATAAGTTTACTGAACACACAAAAATTTCTAGGTTAGGTTAGGCTAGATTAGGTTAGGTTAAGTTAGGTTAAGTTAGGTTAGGTTAGGTTAACCTATGTAAGCGCGCGTACGTAGGTTAACCTAACCTAACTTAACCTAACTTAACCTAACCTAACCTAGAAATTTGTGTGTTTTCAGTAAAAGTATGTTAGTATTAAGGTAAAATGTCGTTACTTTGATGAGAATGTTTGTTAGTGTTAAGCAAAACTTGCTACTTCGGACAGAAAAGTTGTTATCACAATCAAAAAATGTTACTTCTAAGAAAAAATTTGATATCTTTGGTAGAAAACTTGCTAGTTCGAACTGAAAAAGTGTTATCACTGACATAAAATATTATTTCTAAGAGAAATTTGTGTGTGTTCATTAAAAGTATGTTAGTATTAAGGTAAAATGTCGTTACTTTGATGAGAAGGTTTGTTAGTGTTAAGCAAAACTTGCTACTTCTGACAGAAAAGTTGTTATCACAATCATAAAATGTTACTTCTCAGAAAAAATTCGGTATCTTTGGTAGAAAACTTGCTAGTTCGAACAGAAAAAGTTTTATCGCTGACGAAAAATATTATTTCTAAGAGAAATTTGTGTGTGTTAAGTAAAAGTATGTTAGTATTAAGGTAAAATGTCGTTACTTTGATGAGCATGTTTGTTAGTGTTAAGCAAAACTTAATACTTCTGACAGAAATGTTGTTATCAAAATCAAAAAATGTTACTTCTACGAAAAAATTTGGTATCTTTGGTAGAAAACTTGCTAGTTTGAACAGAAAAAGTGTTATCACTGACGAAAAATATTATTTCTAAGAGAAATTTGTGTGTGTTCAGTAAAAGTATGTTAGTATTAAGTTAAAATATCGTTACTTTGATGAGAATGTTTGTTAGTGTTAAGCAAAACTTGCTACTTCTGACAGAAAAGTTGTTATCACAATCAAAAAATGTTACTTCTACGAAAATATTTGGTATCTTTGGTAGAAAACTTGCTAGTTCAAACAGAAAAAGTGTTACCACTGAAGAAAAATATTATTTCTAAGAGAACTTTGTGTGTGTTCAGTAAAAGTATGTTAGTATTAAGGTAAAATATCGTTACTTTGATGAGAAGGTTTGTTAGAGTTAAGCAAAACTTGCTACTTCTGACAGAAATGTTGTTATCACAGTCAAAAATGTTACTTCTAAGAAAAAATTTGGTATCTTTGGTGGAAAACTTGCTAGTTCTAACAGAAAAATTTTTATCACTGACAAAAAATTTTATTTCTAAGATAACTTTGTGTGTGTTCAGTACAAGTATGTTAGTATTAAGGTGAAATATTGTTAGTTTGATGAGAAGGTTTGTTAGTGTTAAGCAAAACTTGCTACTTCTGACAGAAAAGATGTTATCACAATCAAAAAAATGTTACTTCTAAGAAAAAATTTGGTATCTTTGGTAGAAAACTTGCTAGTTTGAACAGAAAAAGTGTTATCACTGACGAAAAATATTATTTCTAAAAGAACTTTGTGTGTCTGTTCAGTAAAAGTATGTTAGTATTAAGGTAAAATGATGTTACTTTGATGAGAAGGTTTGTTAGTGTTAAACAAAACTTGCTACTTCTGACAGAAAAGTTGTTATCACAATCAAAAAATGTTACTTCTCAGAAAAAATTCGGTATCTTTGGTAGAAAACTTGCTAGTTCGAACCGAAAAAGTGTTATCACTGACGAAAAATATTATTTCTAAGAGAACTTTGTGTGTGTGTTCATTAAAAGTATGTTAGTATTAAGTTAAAATGTCGTTACTTTGATGAGAATGTTTGTTAGTGTTAAGCAAAACTTGCTACTTCTGACAGAAATGTTGTTATCACAATCATAAAATTTTACTTCTATAAAAAACTTTGGTATCTTTGGTATAAAACTTGCTAGTTAGAAAAGAAAAAGTGTTATCACTGATGAAAAATATTATTTATAAGAGAAATTTGAGTGTGTGTTCAGTAAAAGTATGTTAGTATTAAGGTAATATGTCGTTACTTTGATGAGAAGGTTTGTTAGTGTTAAACAAAACTTGCTACTTCTGACAGAAAAGTTGTTATCACAATAAAAAAATGTTACTTCTAGAAAAAATTTGGTATCTTTGGTAGAAAACTTGCTAGTTCGAACCGAAAAAGTGTTATCACTGACGAAAAATATTATTTCTAAGAGAACTTTGTGTGTGTGTTCAGTAAAAGTATGTTAGTATTAAGGTAAAATGTCGTTACTTTGATGAGAATGTTTGTTAGTGTAAAGCAAAACTTGCTACTTCTGACAGAATAGTTGCTATCACAATCAAAAAATGTTATTTCTCAGAAAAAATTTGGTATATTTGATAGAAAACTTGCTAATTCGAACAGAAGAAGTGTTACCACTGATGAAAAATATTATTTCTAATAGAACTTTGTGTGTGTGTTCAGTAAAAGTATATTAGTATTAAGGTAAAATGTCGTTACTTTGATGAGAATATTTGTTAGTGTTAAACAAAACTTGCTACTTCTGACAGAAAAGTTGTTAATACAATAAAAAAATGTTACTTCTACGAAAAATTTTGGTATGTTTGTTAGAAAACTTGCAAGTTCGAACAGAAAAAGTGTTATCACTGACGAAAAATATTATTTCTAAGAGAACTGTGTGTTTGTGTTCAGTAAAAGTGTGGTAGTATTAAGGTAAAATGTCATTACTTTGATGAGAAAGTTTGTTAGTGTTAAGCAAAACTTGCTACTTCTGACAGAAATGTTGTTATCACGATCAAAAAATGTTACTTCTATGAAAAAATTTGGTATCTTTGGTAGAAAACTTGCTAGTTCAAACAGAAAAAGTGTTATCACTGACGAAAAATATTATTTCTACAAGAACTTTGTGTGTGTTCAGTAAAAGTATGTTAGTATTAAGGTAAAATATCTTTACTTTAATGAGAAGATTTGTAAGAGTTAAGCAAAACTTGATACTTCTGACAGAAAAGTTGTTATCACAATCAAAATATGTTACTTCTACGAAACAATTTGGTATCTTTGGTAGAAAAGTTGCAAGTTAGACCAGAAAAAGATTTATCACTGACGAAACATATTATTTCTCAGAGAAATTTGTGTGTGTTTAGTAAAATTCTAAGAGGAAGTTGTGTATGTTCAGTAAAAGTATGTTAGTATTAAGGTAGAATGTTGTTACTATGATGAGAAGGTTTGTTAGTGTTAATCAAAACTTGCTACTTCTGACAGAAAAGTTTTTATCACTATCAAAAATTGTTAATTCTAAGAAAAAATTTGGTATCTTTGGTAGGAAACTTGCTAGTTCGAACAAAAAAAGTGTTATCACTGACGAAAAATATAATTTCTGAAAGAACTTTGTGTGTGTTAAGTAAAAGTATGTTAGTATTAAGTTAAAATGTCGTTACTTTGATGAAAATGTTTGTTAGTGTTAAGCAAAACTTGCTACTTCTGACGGAAAAGTTGTTATCACAATCAAAAAATGTTACTTCTACGAAAAAATTTGGTATCTTTGGTAGAAAACTTGCTAGTTCGAACAGAAAAAGTGTTATCACTGACGAAAAATATTATTTCTAAGAGAAATTTGTGTGTGTGTTCAGTAAAAGTATGTTAGTATTAAGGTTAAATGTTGTTACTTTGATGAGAATGTTTGTTAGTGTTAAGCAAAACTTGCTACTTCTGTCAGAAATGTTGTTATCACAATCAAAACATGTTACTTCTAAGAATAAATTTGGTATCTTTGGTAGAAAACTTGCTAGTTCAAACAGAAAAAGTGTTATCACTGACGAAAACTATTATTTCTAAGAAAAATTTGTGTGTGTGTTCAGTAAAAGTATGTTAGTATTAAAGGTAAAATGTCGTTACTTTGATGAGAATGTTTGTTAGAGTTAATCAAAACTTGCTACTTCTGAAAGAAATGTTGTTATCACTGACGAAAAATATTATTTCTAAGAGAACTTTGTGTGTTTGTTCAGTAAGAGTGTGTTATTATTAAGAGAAAATGTGGTTACTTTTATGAAAAGTTTTGTTATTGTTAAGCAAAACTTGCTACTTCTGACACAAAAGTTGTTATCACAATAAAAAAATGTTACTTCTATGAAAAAATTTAGTATCTTTTGTAGAAAACTTGCTAGTTCGAACAGAAAAAGGGTTATCACTGACGAAAAATATTATTTCTAAAATAACTTTGTGTGTGTTCAGTAAAAGTATGTTAGTATTAAGGTAAAATGTCTTTAATTTGATGAGAATGTTTGTTAGTGTTAAGCAAAACTTGCTACTTCTGACAGAAATGCTGTTATCACAATCAAAAAATGTTACTTCTATGAAAAAATTTGGTATTTTTGGTAGAAAACTTGCTAGTTCGAACAAAAAAAGTGTTATCAGTGACTAAAAATATTATTTCTAACAGAACTGTGTGTTTGTGTTCAGTACAAGTATGTTAGTATTACGGTAAAATGTCGTTACTTTGATGAGCGTGTTTTTTAGTGCTAAGCAAAACTTGCTACTTCTGACAGAAAAGTTGTTATCACAATCAAAAATTTTTACTTCTAAGAAAAAATTTGGTATCTTTGGTAGAAAACTTGCTAGTTTGAACCGAAAAAGTGTTATCACTGACGAAAAATATTATTTCTAAGAGAACTTTGAGTGTGTGTTCAGTAAAAGTATGTTAGTATTAAGGTAAAATGTCGTTACTTTGATGAGAAGGTTTGTTAGTGTTAAGCAAAACTTGCCACTTCTGACAGAAAAGTTGTTATCACAATCAAAAAATGTTACTTCTCAGAAAAAAATTGGTATCTTTGGTAGAAACCTTGCTAGTTCGAACAGAAAAAGTGTTATCACTGACGAAAAATATTATTTCTAAAAGAACTTTGTGTGTATGTGTTCAGTAAAAGTATGTTAGTATTAAGGTAAAATGTCGTTACTTTGATGAGAATATTTGTTAGTGTTAAACAAAACTTGCTACTTCTGACAGAAATGTTGTTATCACAATCAAAAAATGTCAGTTCTAAGAAAAAATTTGGTATCTTTGGTAGAAAACTTGCTAGTTCGAACAGAAGAAGTGTTATCACTGACGAAAAATATTATTTCTAAGAGAACTTTGTGTGTGTGTTCAATAAAAGTATGTTAGTATTAAGGTAAAATGTCATTACTTTGATGAGAATGTTTGTTAGTGTTAAGCAAAATTTGCTACTTCTGACAGAAATGTTGTTATCACGATCAAAAAATGTTACTTCTATGAAAAAATTTGGTATCTTTGGTAGAAAACTTGCTAGTTCAAACAGAAAAAGTGTTATCACTGACGAAAAATATTATTTCTACAAGAACTTTGTGTGTGTTCAGTAAAAGTATGTTAGTATTAAGGTAAAATGTCGTTACTTTGATGAGAATGTTTGTTAGTGTTAAGCAAAACTTGCTACTTCTGACAGAAAAGTTGTTATCACAATCAAAAAATGTTACTTCTAAGATAAAATTTGGTATCTTTGGTGAAAATTTGCTAGTTCGAACAGAAAAAGGGTTATCACTGAAAAATATTATTTGTAAGAGAACTTTGTGTGTGTTCAGTAAAATTCTAAGAGGAATTTGTGTGTGTTCAGTAAAAGTATGTTAGTATTAAGGTAAAATGATGTTACTTTGATGAGAAGGTTTGTTAGTGTTAAGCAAAAATTGCTACTTCTGACAGAAAAGTTGTTATCACAATCAAAAAATGTTACTTATAAGAAAAAATTTGGTATCTTTGGTAGAAAACTTGCTAGTTCGAACAAAAAAAGTGTTATCACTGTTGAAAAATATTATTTTTAACAGAACTTTGTGTGTGTTCAGTAAAAGTATGTTAGTATTAAGGTAAAATGTCGTTACTTTGATGAGAATGTTTGTTAGTGTTAAGCAAAACTTGCTACTTCTGACAGAAATATTGTTATCACAATCAAAAATGTTACTTCTAAGAAAATATTTGGTATCTTTGGTAGAAAACTTGCTAGTTCAAACAGAAAAAGTGTTATCACTGACGAAAAATATTATTTCTAAAAGAACTTTGTGTGTGTGTTCAGTAAAAGTATGTTAGTATTAAGGTTAAATGTTGTTACTTTGATGAGAATGTTTGTTATTGTTAAGCAAAACTTGCTACTTCTGACAGGAATGTTGTTATCACAATCAAAAAATGTTACTTCTAAGAAAAAATTTGGTATCTTTGGTAGAAAACTTGCTAGTTCGAACAAAAAAAGTGTTATCACTGACGTAAATTATTACATCTAAAAGAGCTGTGTGTGGGTGTTAAGTACAAGTATGTTAGTATTAAGGTGAAATGTCGTTACTTTGTTGAGAATGTTTGTTAGTGTTAAGCAAAACTTGCTACTTCTGTCAGAAATGTTGTTATCACAATCAAAACATGTTACTTCTAAGAATAAATTTGGTATCTTTGGTAGAAAACTTGCTAGTTCAAACAGAAAAAATGTTATCACTGACGAAAAATATTATTTCTAAGAGAACTTTGTGTGTGTGTTCAGTAAAAGTATGTTAGTATTAAGGCAAAATATCGTTACTTTGATGAGAATGTTTGTTAGTGTTAAGCAAAACTTGCTACTTCTGACAGAAAAGTTGTTATCACAATCAAAAACGTTACTTCTAAGAAAAAATTTGGTATCTTTGGTAGAAAACTTGCTAGTTCGAACAGAAAAAGTGTTATCACTGACGAAAAATATTATTTCTAAGAAAAATTTGTGTGTGCGTTCAGTAAAAGTATGTTAGTATTAAGGTAAAATGTCGTTACTTTGATGAGAATGTTTGTTAGTGTTAAGCAAAACTTGCTACTTCTGACAGAAATGTTGTTATCACTGACGAAAAATATTATTTCTAAGAGAACTTTGTGTGTGTGTTCAGAAAGAGTATGATAGTATTAAGGTAAAATGTCGTTACTTTGATTAGAATGTTTGTTAGTGTTACGCAAAACTTGCTACTTCTGACAGAAATGTTGTTATCACAATAAAAAAAATATTACTTCTAAGAAAAAATTTGGTATCTTTGGTAGAAAACTTGCTAGTTCGAACAGAAAAAGTGTTATCACTGACGAAAAATATTATTTCTAAAAGAACTTTGTGTGTGTTCAGGTAAAAGTATGTTAGTATTAAGGTAAAATGTCGTTACTTTGATGAGAATGTTTGTTAGTGTTAATCCAAACTTGCTACTTCTGACAGAAAAGTTGTTATCACAATAAAAAAATGTTACTTATAAGAATCAATTTTGTATCTTTGGTAGAAAACTTGCTAGTTCGAACAGAAAAATGTGTTATCACTGATGAAAAGTATTATTTCTAAGAGAACTTTGTGTGTGTGTGTTCAGTAAAAGTATGTTAGTATTAAGGTGAAATTTCGTAACTTTGATGAGGAGGTTTGTTAGTGTTAAGTAAAACTTGATACTTCTGACGTAAATGTTGTTATCACAATCAAAAAATGTTACTTCTAAGAAAAAATTTGGTATCTTTGGTAGAAAACTTGCTAGTTCGAACAGAAAAAGTGTTATCACCGACGAAAAATATTATTTCTAAGAGAAATTTGTTTGTGTTCAGTAAACATTTAATAAAAAAGCCATTTGAAAGTAATGCTTGGTGATGGGATACTCGAAAAGCCATAAAAAAATTGTGGGTGAAAAGCATGAGTACTTCAAGTTGTAAAATTGGTTTAGGAGGGACATTACGTAAAGAACTTGTTCTGAAATAATATAATAATGCCTTTCAAAAAGTATTGCTTGATCTTGGGTTGCACAAAAAAGTCGTAAAATAAATTTGTGGAGAAAAAGACAATTACTTCAGCTTGTAAAATTGGTTTATGAAGGACATTAATAAAAGAAACTGTTCTGAAGATACAAAAAAGCTCTTTGTAAAGCATTTTTTTATACTTGGTTGTACGAACTAGTCGTAAAGTAAAGTTTTGGAGAAAAAGATAACTACTTCAACTTGTAAAATAGGTTTAAAAAGAAAATTACGTAAAGAAGTTGTTCTGAAAAGATATAATAATGCCTTTTGAAAAGTATTGCTTGATGTTGGGGTATTCAAAAAGCCTTATAGTAAAGTTGTGGGGGAAAAGATAACTACTTCACTTTGTAAAATGGGTTTAGGAAGACATTAAGAAAAGAACTTGTTCTGAAAATATATAATCATGCCTTTTGAAAAGCATTGCTTAGTGTTGCAGCATTCAAAGCATTCAAAGCTGTAAAGTAAAGTTTTGGGTGAAATGGATGGGTTCTTCAATTTGTAAAATGGATGGGTTCTTCAATTTGTAAAATAGGTTTAGGACGGTCACCAAGAAAGGAACTTGTTCTGAAATGCCATTTGAAAAGTCTTGCTTGGTGTTGGAGCATTCAAAAAAAAACAGTATAGCAAAGTTGTGATTAAAAGGGAGGGTACTTCAATTTGTAAATTGGGTTTAGGAGGGACATTATGAAAAGAACTTGTTCTTAAATGCCTTTTGAAAAGTATTGCTTTGTGTTGAGGCATTAAAAAAAGCTGTAAAGTAAAGTTGGAGGAGAAAAGGATGGGTACTTCAATTTGTAAAATGGGTTTAGGAAGGACATTAATAAAAGAACTGGTTCTGAAATGCCTTTTGAAATGTATTTCATGGTGTTGGGCATTCAAAAAGCTTTAAAGTAAAGTTGTGTGTGAAAAGAATGGGTACTTCAACTTGTAAAATTGGTTTAGGAATGACATTATGAAAAGAACTTGTTCTGAAATACCTTTTGAAAAGTATTGATTGGTGTTGGGGCATTCAAAAAGATGTAAAGTAAAGTTGTGTGTAAAAAGGATGGGTTCTTCAATTTGTAAAATGTATGGGTTCTTCAATTTGTAAAATAGGTTTAGGATGGACATTAAGAAAATAATTGGTTCTGAAATGCCTTTGAAAAGTATTGCTTGGTGTTGGAGCATTCAAAAAGCTGTAAATTAAAGTTGTGGGTGAAAAGGATGGGTTCTTCAATTTGTAAAATGGATGGGTTCTTCAATTTGTAAAATAGGTTTAGGATGGACATTAAGAAAATAACTTGTTCTGAAAAGATATAATAAAGCCTTAAAAAAGTATTAAAAAAATGGGGGCTCATGGGCCTTTGGGACGGCGGGGGCGTTTTGGGAGCCCGGGGTACCTTTGGGGACGGGGGGTTTCCTTGGGGTTTTGGGGTGGGGGGATCGGAGCCCTTTGGGGTTGGGGTAGGGGACCTCACGCCACTGTTCAAATGGAACTTGTGTATTATAACGACCACAGAGTTTCACCCTCAAATCCTTTTCTAAAACATCTTCTAAAATCATCTTTTAAAATGTCTCTAACTGTTTCGCCGAAATAATTTCCTAAAATGTCTAAAACGCTTTCGCCCAAATAACCCCTAAACGTAATTTCAGCGTAATTTCACCTTTTGTTTTTGGCATCCCTGCGCTGTCACATTTGAAATTACTTGGAAACCCTTTCCCGCGCTAATCTCTTCATCTCTAAGATCAAAACATTCGCCCGGAAACAATTCCCCTGGAAGAACTCCAAAGACATTAATAAACTTCGCCCCGGAGACAATTCTCCTTGGAAATACATCAAAGACATTAATAAACTTTGCCCGGAGACATTTCTCGGAAACGTGTTCTCCCTAGGGATTCCATGCCCATATTTGGTGTAAGTACGGGACTGACAGCACAGGTGTTCTCCCTAGGGACTCTATGCCCGTATTTGGTGTACGTACGGTATTAAACTAAATTGTAGATGGCAGCAGGGGTGAGAAATGGGACCTCCTGACCCCTTTCTACTGTCATTCCAAAGCGGCTGGTGGTTGACTGGATGTTTTCGGCCTGGGACTCAATATCCCCAAGGTTCTCGTTTATTCGGTCTATGTCGTCTTCATAAGCTAATTTGTCAATCAATATTCCCCCGATAAGAACACCTGACGAGTTTTCAAAGAGTGATAGGATATATTAAGAGTGATTAGAATATTAGAATATTTTCATCCTGGAGATAAAAAAAATTATGAGAAAAAGAACTTGATGAGAATTGAATATTGGAGGCTATAGGGATGACTGTAGTCAAATATGGTTCAGGAGGATGTGAGTAGTTATCTAAGTACCATTTTGCGTAGACATATAGCAATCTCCATGTTATTTGCGGTCTTTACATTCCCTGGCACCTTTCTATGGTTGATTACCAGACTAATTAATGCTATTGATGTCAATTGCTTATGGAATTATACAAAACTTACCAGACAAGTTTCCGGGGGCCAACCAGACATGTTTCTGGGCCAAGCAGACAAGTTTCTGGGTCAACTATAAGTTTCTGGACCTTTACATTCCATGGCACCTTTCCAGTGCATGTACCTATGGATCTGGTTTGGTGGGTATAATCTATTCCATGACACCTTTCCAGTGCATGTACCTATGGATCTGGTTTGGTGGGTATAATCTGGTTTGGTGGGTTTAGTTTGGTTTGATGGGTATAGTCTGGTTTGATGGGTATAGTCAGGTTTGGTTTTTTAGGAATTCCCCGCCTGTTCCTAAACATTGCAAAAAAGATAGCAGTATGAATGGGGGATTCCCCGCACAAATTTGTTTCAACTCCAAGTTTTTTTTCAACCAGACTGGTTGTTTTTTTCGAGCTAACACCTGTTTTTAGGCAGCCAATCATAGAGAATTGCTTAACAATTCGTCATTGAAACCTCGTATAAAATGTTCATGCTTTGGAATTTAATCTTCATTATGTTATTATACAAAACCTACCAGACAGGTTTTTCTGACATAATGTGTAGTTTCACGAGCACAAGAACATACAGTGCAGTTTGAGGCACTTTCATCATAACGTGTTTTTTTTTTTTTTTTTTTTACCAACAACTAGAAGTTGTCAAATTGCGTATTTAGGAATGATGTTGTAGGAAAAGTTGTCTATCACCCATGCATCATCCACTGTTCCATTTCTTTGAAGTATGTGCTATCAGACTGGTTTCTGATTTTTTGGACAATTGCCTTTAGTCAAGACTAGTTTGTTAGGAATGTGTCGTTGCTAAAGCTAACTCTAATTGGAAAAAAGGGGCATAAAGCTTTTTGTTTTTGATAAGAATTGCACAATGAATGTATCGTTTGACGTGGGCATTTTTTATGAGCCAATCAGAGGTTGTTCAATATACGATAACTTGATTTGTGGTTGGGATTTGAATAGAAGAATTTGTTTTCACTACAATTCATATTAGTAAAAGAATTGAATTCAGATTCAAGTATTATCACGACCAGTATATGCCTTAGCAGATATTGACAAATGTTAATTGCCTTAACTCGAGAGTAGTTTGTTATTTTAAAAAAAAATTGGATGTTACAATTAAAATTGATTGATTAACATTTGCCAAAAGGGGTAAGGGATTCGTGAAGTGAACTGTACGAACGATCTTATTTGAATAATGAGGAAAAAGAGCTAGATAACATTTGCCAATTTTAAGATGGAGAAAAAAAAGGGTTAAAGTGATTAGCAGTCAAGGTAACCCTAAAGAGCATGTTAATTCTTTAGCATTTGCGAATACTTCAATGTGTTTGGTATGATACACAAGTGGTGTTTTGAAAAGGGTTGTCAGTTTAAAATAGAGTCTAACGAGGGCTTGTTAACTCAGGCAATTTGTTATAAACGGGTATTTATATTCTAGTCGCTTCTTGTCCCCCTAATTTTTCAAAGTGGGTGTTTACAACTAAGGGAGAAACTGGCCCGACCAAAGAGTATTTATATTCTTGTCACTTTTCGTTCCCCCAATTTTTCAAAGCGGGTGTTTACGACTAAGGGGAAACTGGCACGACCAAAGAGTGTTTATATTATTGTCACTTTTCGCTCCCCAAATTTTTCAAAGTGGGTATTTACAACTAAGGGGGAAACTGCTCCGACCAAAGAGTATTTATATTCTTGTCACTTTTCGTTCCCCCAAATTTTCAAAGTGGATTTTTACAACTAAGGGGGAAACTGGCCCGACCAAAGAGTATTTATATTCTTGTCACTTTTCCTTCCCCCAATTTTTCAAAGTGGGTGTTTACAACTAAGGGGGAAACTGCCCCGACCAAAGAGTGAAAAGTGTTTGATTGGCAGAAGGATGTATTAGCGAAGTTATAGTGGAGGGCGAGTTGCTAGCGAAAAACCTGTGTAGATGAGTTGAAATAAAAAAAATTTAACAAGAAATGACTGAAAAGTGTTTTGGGGGGAGATGGGTTGATTGGCAGAAGGATGTATTAGCGTAGTTATAGTGGAGGGCGATTTGCTAGCGAAAAACCCGTGTGGATGAGTTGAAATAACAAAATTTAACAAGAAATGGCTGAAAATTGTTTTGGGGTAGATGGGTTGATTAGGAGAAGGATGCATTAGCGAAGTTATAGTGGAGGGCGAGTTGCTAGCGAAATTTAGTTTTAGTTAAGAGTTTAAAGTTTTACCTTAGAGTCTTAGCTTAGAGTTTTTGTTAGAGTTCTAGTTTAGTTTAGTTTTAGTTAAGAGTTTGATGTTTTACTGTTGAGTTTCAGTTAGAGTTCTAGTTTAGTCACTTTTCATTCCCCCAAATTTTCAAAGTGGATGTTTACAACTAAGGGGGGAACTGGCCCGACCAAAGAGTATTTATATTCTTGTCACTTTTCCTTCTCCCAATTTTTCAAAGCGGGTGTTTACAACTAAGAGGAAAATGCCCCGACCAAATAGTAACTAGAGTATTTCAAATTGAATGTAGCCCACATTTTCAAAGTGGGAGTTTAAAACTAATGGGTAAACTGGCCTGGCCAAAGAGGCTTTATATTCTTGTCACCTTTCGTTACCCCAATTTTACAATGTTGTTCTTTACAAATAAGGGAAAACTGGTCCGACCAAAGAGTATTTATATTCTCGTCACTTTTCGGTCCCCAAATTTTTCACAGCAGGTGTTTACAACTTAGATTGAAACTGGACCGACCAAATAACTTTTATATTCTTGTTATTTTTCGTTCCCCCAATTTTTCAAAGAGGGTTTTTACGACTAAGGTGAAACTGGCCCGACCAAAGAGTCTTTATATTCTTGTCACTTTTTGTTCCCCCAATTTTTCAAATTGTGTGTTTACAACTAAGAGGAATGGCAGAAGGTGGTTTGATTGGCAAAAGGATGTATTAGCTAAATTATAGTGGAGGGCGAGTTGCTAGCGAAAAACCCATGTGGATGAGTTGAAATAAATTTGTTTTAACAAGAAATGACTGAAAAGTGTTTGATTGGCAGAAGGATGTATTAGCGAAGTTATAGTGGAGGGCGAGTTGCTAGCGAAAAACCTGTGTAGATGAGTTGAAATAAAATTTTAACAAGAAATGACTGAAAAGTGTTTTGGGGGGAGTTGGGTTGATTGGCAGAAGGATGTATTAGCGTAGTTATAGTGGAGGGCGAGTTGCTAGCTAAAAACCCGTGTGGAGGAGTTGAAATACAAACATTTAACAAGAAATTAATGAAAATTGTTTTGGGGTAGATAGGTTGATTAGGAAAAGGATACATTAGCGTAGTTATAGTGGAGGGCAAGTTGCTAGTGAAATTTAGTTTTAGTTTAGAGTTTAAAGTTTTACCTTAGAGTCTTAGCTTAGAGTTTTAGTTAGAGTTATAGTTTAGTTTAGTTTTAGTTAATAGTTTGATGTTTTAATTTTGAGTTTCAGTTAGAGTTCTAGTTTAGTTTAGTTTTAGTTAAAAGTTTGATGTTTTACATTAGAGTCTTAGCTTAGAGTTTTAGTTAGAGTTCTAGTTTAGTTTAGTTTTAGTTAAGAGTTTAAGAGTTTTAGCTTAGAGTCTTAGCTTAGAGTTTTTGTTAGAGTTCTAGTTTAGTTTAGTTTTAGTTAAGAGTTTAGAGTTTTAGCTTAGAGTTTTAACTTAGAGTTTTTGTTAGAGTTCTAGTTTATTTTATTTTTAGTTAAGAGTTTAGAGTTTTATCTTATAGTCTTAGCTTAGAGTTTTTTTTAGAGTTCTAGCTTAGTTTAATTTTAGTTAAAAATTTATAGTTTTTATATTCGATTATTAGCTTAGAGTTTTTTTTGAAGTTCTAGTTTAGTTTAGTTTTAGTTAAGAATTTAAAGTTTTAGCTTAGAGTCTTAGATTAGAGTTTTTGTTAGAGTTGAAGTTTAGTTATGATATTTCTAAAGTCAATTAAGATGAAGAAATGTTGGAATGTAGGTTTGACATCACCAGGCATTTGCGAGGGAAATTTTTTGTTGGTGGGGGGCTTAAAAAGGCAAAAATGGGTGAACTACATGAGTTTATAAGACGGTTCATGAAAATCCCAAGGTTTTTTCTGATTTTTTGGACAATAACCATACTCCTATTGATGAGGACTGATGGTTCTAATTCAATATTTTTTTCATGAAAACAAACTATTTTTTTAACAAATTTTTTTTTTTGGACTTCGAAATTATTCAACTTTTTGTTAGAGTTCTAGTTTAGTTTAGTTTTAGTTAAGAGTTTGATGTTTTAAATTTGAGTTTCAGTTAGAGTTCTAGTTTAGTTTAGTTTTAGTTAAGAGTTTGGTATTTAACCTTTTAGTCTTAGCTTAGAGTTTTAGTTAGAGTTCTAGTTTAGTTTAGTTTTAGTTAAGGGTTTAGAGTTTTAGCTTAGAGTCCTAGCTTAGAGTTTTTGTTAGAGTTCTAGTTTAGTTTAGTTTTAGTTAAGAGTTTAGAGTTTTAGCTTAGAGTTTTAACTTAGAGTTTTTTTTAGAGTTCTAGTTTAGTTTAGTTTTATTTAAGATTTTAGAATTTTTAGATTAGAGTCTTAGCTTAGAGTTTTTGTTGAAGTTCTAGTTTAGTTTAGTTTTAGTTAAGAGTTTAAAGTTTTAGCTTAGAGTCTTATCTTAGAGTTTTTGTTAGAGTTGAAGTTTAGTTATGATATTTCTAAAGTCAATGAAGATGAAGAAATGTCGGAGTGTAGGTTTGACATCACCAAGCACGTGCGAGGTAAATTTTTGTTGGTGGGGGGCTTAAAAAGGCAAAAAATTAGTGAACTACATGAGTTTATAAGACGGTTTGTGAAAATCCCAAGGTTTTGTCTGATTTTTTGGAAGATACCCATACTCCTATTAATGAGGACTGATGGTTCTAATTCAATATTTTTTTTCATGAAAAGAAACTATTTTTTTTAGTTACAGTTCTAGTTTAGTTTAGTTTTAGTTAAGAGTTTAGGCACGTGCAAGGGAAATTTTTGTTGGTGGGGGGCTTAAAAAGACAAAAAATGAGCGAACTACATGAGTTTATAAGACGGTTCGTGAAAATCCCAAGGTTTTTTCTGATTTTTTGGACAATACCCATACTCCTATTGATGAGGACTGATGGTTCTAATTCAATATTTTTTTTTCATGAAAACAAACAATTTTTTTTAGTTAGAGTTCTAGTTTAGTTTTGTTTTAGTTAAGAGTTTAGATTTTTAGCTTAGAGTCTTAGCTTAGAGTTTTTGTTGAAGTTCTAGTTTAGTTTTGTTTTAGTTAAGAGTGTAAAGTTTTAGCTTAGAGTCTTAGCTTAGAGTTTTTGTTAGAGTTGAAGTTTAGTTATGATATTTCTAAAGTCAATTAAGATGAAGAAATGTCGGAGTGTTGGTTTCACATCACCAAGCACGTGCGAGGGGAATTTTCGTTGGTGGAGGGCTTAAAAAGGCAAAAAATGGGTGAACTACATGAGTTTATAAGACGGTTCGTGAAAATCCCAAGGTTTTTTCTTATTTTTTGGACAATACTCATACTCCTATTGATGAGGACTGATGGTTCTAATTCAATATTTTTTTCTTGAAAACAAACTATCTTTTTTTTAGTTAGAGTTCTAGTTTAGTTTAGTTTTAGTTAAGAGTTTAGAGTTTTAGCTTAGAGTCTTAGCTTAGAGTTTTTGTTAGAGTTCTAATTTAGTTTAGTTTTAGTTGAGAGTTTAGAATTTTTAGCTTAGAGTTTTTGTTGAAGTTCTAGTTTAGTTTAGTTTTAGTTAAGAGTTTAAAGTTTTAGCTTAGAGTCTTAGCTTAGAGTTTATGTTAGAGTTGAAGTTTAGTTATGATATTTGTAAAGTCAATCAAGATGAAGAAATGTCAGAGTGTAGGTTTGACATCACCAGGCACGTGCGGGGGAAATTTTTTGTTGATGGGGGGCTTAAAAAGGCAAAAATGGGTGAACTACATGAGTTTATAAGACGGGTCGTGAAAATCCCAAGGTTTTTTTTTCTGATTTTTTTGACAATACCCATACTCCTATTGATGAGGACTGATGGTTCTAATTCAAGATTTTTTTCATGAAAACAAACTATTTTTTTAACAAATTATTTTTTTTTTTGACTTCGAAATTATTCAACTTTTTGTTAGAGTTCTAGTTTAGTTTTGTTTTAGTTAAGATTTTAGAATTTTTATCTTAGAGTCTTAGCTTAGAGTTTTTGTTGAAGTTCTAGTTTAGTTTAGTTTTAGTTAAGAGTTTAAAGTTTTAGCTTAGAGTCTTAGCTTAGAGTTTTTGCTAGAGTTGAAGTTTAGTTTAGTAACAGTGAAGAGTTTAGAGTTTTAGCTTAGAGCTTAGAGAAATTTAATTCAGGAAATTATGAAAAAAAAAATTTAGACGGTGTTACGTGCGCCTAAGTAAGTAACAAACTCTTTCTTGAATTCATCTCATGGATACATAATGCAGAAATTTCATTTAAGAAACTATCAAAAAATTGTAAGCAAGTAACAAACTCTTTCCTGAAGTCACCTCGTGGATACATAATTCATAAATTTCATTACAGAAATTATGAAAAAATTATAATTAAGTTGCAAATTCTTTCTTAAATTCACCTGCTGGATTAACAAAAAGACATTTCGTTCAAGAAATTATGACAAAATTCCAAGTAAGTAACAAACTCTTTATTGTTTTCACGACTTAGATACACGATGTAGAAATTTAATTTAAGAAATTATGAAACAATTCTCAGTAAGTAACAATTTCTTTCTTGAAGTCAACTCTTGGATACACAATACGGAAATTTCGTTCAATAAATTATGAAAAAATTGTATGCAAGTAACAAACTCTTTCCTGAAGTCACCTCTTGGATACACAATGCAGAAATTTCATTTAAGAAATTATCAAAAATTGTAAGTAAGTATCAAATTCTTTTTTGAATTCGTCTCTTTGATAAACGAAAAAAATCATTTCATTCAAGAAATTATAACAAAATTCTAAATAAGTAACAAATCCTTTCTTGAAGTTACCTCATGGATACACAACGCAGAAATTTCATTTAAGAGATTATAAAAAATTGTAAGTAAGTAGCAAATTCTGTCTTGAATTCGCCTACTGGATAAATAAAAAAGACATTTCATTCAAGAAATAAATAACAAAATTCTAAGTAAGTAACAAACTGTTTCTTGAATCCTCCTCCTGAATGCACAATACAGATATTTTATTTAAGAAATTACGAAAAAATTGTAAGCAAGTAACAAACTCTTTCTTGAATACACCTCGTGGATACACAATGCAGAAATTTCATTAAAGAAATTATGAGAAAATTGTAAGTAAGTAGCAAATTCTTTCTTGAATTCACCTTCTGGATAAAAAAAAGACATTTCGTACAAGAAATTATGAGAAAACTCCAAGTAAGTAACAAACTTATTATTGTTTTAACGACATAGATACATGATGTAGAAATTTATTTCAAGAAATTATAAAAAAAAGGAAAGTAAGCAACAAACTCTTTATTGATTTCACCTCTTGGATACAAAAAAAAGACATTTCATTCAAGAAATTATGACAAAATTCTAAGTAAGTAAAAAACTAATTCTTGAATTCGCCGTTTACATGCACAATACAGAAATTTCATTCTAATGGACCTCTACACATGATTAAACACGTTTTGAAACTACATGCCATTTGCTTGCCTTTCCTTGGCACCTTTCAAAACGAGCGGGGATTCCCCACTGGTTCCTACACATTGCAAAAAAGTGACCAGTACGAAAACTCCACGTTTTCAACCAGACTGGTTTTTTAGACAACACCCATTGTCAGGTTGACCGAGTGGTTAAGGCGCTAGACTTAGGATCTGGTCCCCATATGGGGTCGTGGGTTCGAGTCCCTTACCTGACAATTTTCTCCAAAAGTCGACAGGAAGGCCCCCCTCCAGCGCTTTCTCGGATATGTTGAATAAAATATGCAAAGTCGACATAGCTTTATTTCTTTTTTTAAGGTTAATTTAGACGAGGTTACGTGCGCGCACGTAACCTCGTCTAAATTAACCTTAAAAAAATGAAACAAAGCTATGTCGACTTTGCATATTTTATTCAACATATCCGAGAAACCGCTGGAGGGGGGCATTCCTGTCGACTTTTGGAGGAAATTGTCAGGTGTGCGACTCGAACCCACGATCCCATATGGGGACCAGATCCTAAGTCTAGCGCCTTAACCACTCGGTCAACCTGACAATGATTGTTGTCTAAAAAACCAGTCTGGTTGAAAATGTGGAGTTTTCCTACTGGTCACTTTTTTGCAATGTGTAGGAACCAGTGGGGAATCCCCGCTCGTTTTGAAAGGTGCCAAGGAAAGGCAAGCAAATAGCATGTAGTTTCAAAACGTGTTTAATCATGTATAGAGGTCCCATAGAATGAAATTTCTGTATTGTGCATGTAAACGGCGAATTCAAGAATGAGTTTTTTACTTACTTAAAATTTTGTCATAATTTCTTGAATGAAATGTCTTTTTTTTATCCAAGAGGTGAAATCAATAAAGAGTTTGTTACTTACTTTCCTTTTTTTTTAATTTCTTGAATTAAATTTCTACATCGTGTATCTAAGTCGTGAAAACAATAAAGAGTTTGTTACTTACTTGGAATTTTCTCATAATTTCTTGAACGAAATGTCTTTTTGTTTATCCAGCACGTGAATTCAAGAAAGAATTTGCTACTTACTTACAATTTTCTCATAATTTCTTTAATGAAAATTCTGCATTGTGTATCTACGAGGTGTATTCAAGAAAGAGTTTGTTACTTGCTTACAATTTTTTCGTAATTTCTTAAATGAAATATCTGTATTGTGCATTCAGGAGGAGGATTCAAGAAACAGTTTATTACTTATTTAGAATTTTGTCATAATTTCTCGAATGAAATGTCTTTTTGATTTATCCAGCAGGCGAATTCAAGAAAGAATTTGCTACTTACTTACAATTTTTGATAATTTCTTAAATGAAGTTTCTGCATTGTGTATCCAAGAGGTAACTTCAAGAAAGGATTTGTTACTTATTTAGAATTTTGTCATAATTTCTTGAATGAAATGACTTTTTTTTGTTTATCCAAGAGGTGAATTCAAGAAAGAATTTGCTACTTACTTACAATTTTTGATAATTTCTTAAATAAAGTTTCTGCATTGTTTATCCAAGAGGTGACTTCAGGAAAGAGTTTGTTACTTGCTTACAATTTTTTCATAATTACTGAACGAAATTTCCGTATTGTGTATCCAAGAGGTGACTTCAGGAAAGAAATTGTTACTTGCTTACAATTTTTTCATAATTTATTGAATGAAATAAATTTCTAAATCGTGTATCTAAGTCGTGAAAAAAATAATGAGTTTGCTACCTACTTGGAATTTTGTCATAATTTCTTGAACGAAATGTCTTTTTTTTTATCCAGTAGGTGAATTCAAGAAAGAATTTGCTACTTACTTACAATTTTTTCATAATTTCTTTAATGAAATTTCTGCATTGTGTATCCACGAGGTGACTTCAGGAAAGAGTTTGTTACTTGCTTACAATTTTTTCATAATTTCTTAAATGAAATTTCTGCATTATGTATCCATGAGGTAACTTCAAGAAAGAGTTTGTTACTTACTTAGGCGCACGTAACACCGTCTAAATTTTTTTTTTTTCATAATTTCCTGAATTAAATTTCTCTAAGCTCTAAGCTAAAACTCTAAACTCTTAACTATTACTAAACTAAACTTCAACTCTAGCAAAAACTCTAAGCTAAGACTCTAAGCTAAAACTTTAAACTCTTAAATAAAACTAAACGAAACTACAACTACAAAAAAAACACTAAGCTAAGACGCTAATCTAAAAATTCTAAAATCTTAATTAAAACTAACATAACCTACAACTCAAACAAAAAGTTGAATAATTTAAAAGTCCAAAAAAAAAATTATTAGTTAAAAAAGTATTCTTCTTTCATGAAAAAAATATTGAATTAGATCCATCAGTCCTCATCAATAGGAGTATGGGTATTGTCTCCAAAATCAAAAAAACCTTGGGATTTTCACGAACCGTCTTATAAACTCATGTAGTTCACCCATTTTTGCCTTTTTAAGCCCCCCATCAACAAAAAACTTCCCCCGCACGTGCCTGGTGATGTCAAACCTACACTCCGACATTTCTTCCTCTTGGTGGGCTTTAGAAATATCATAACTAAACTTCAACTCTAACATAAACTCTAAGCTAAGACTCTAAGCTAAAACTTTAAACTCTTAACTAAAACTAAACTAAACTAGAACTTCAACAAAAACTCTAAGCTAAAAATTCTAAACTCTTAACTAAAACTAAACTAAACTAGAACTCTAACTAAAAAAAAATAGTTTGTTTTCATGAAAAAAATATTGAATTAGAACCATCAGTCCTCATCAATAGGAGTATGGGTATTGTCCAAAAAATCAGAAAAAAACTTGGGATTTTCACGAACCGTCTTATAAACACATGTAGTTCACCTATTTTTAACCTTTTTAAGCCCTTCACCAACGAAAATTCCCCACGCACCTGCGTGGTTATGTGAAACCGACACTCCAAAATTTGATCATCTTAATTGACTTTAGAACTATCATAACTAAACTTCAACTCTAACAAAAACTCTAAGCTAACACTCTAAGCGAAAACTTTAAACTCTTAAATAAAACTAAACTAAACTAGAACTTCAAAAAAAACTCTAAGCTAAGACTCTAAGCTAAAACTCTAAACTCTTAACTAAAACTAAACTAAACTAGAACTCTAACTAAAAAAAATAGTTTGTTTTCATGAAAAAAAATTGAATTAGAACCATCAGTCCTCATCAATAGGAGTATGGGTATTGTCCAAAAAATCAGAAAAAACCTTGGGATTTTCACAAACCGTCTTATAAACTCATGTAGTTCACTCATTTTTTGTCTTTTTAAGCCCCCCACCAAAAAAAATTTCCCTTGCACGTGCCTAAACTCTTAACTAAAACTAAACTAAACTAGAACTCTAACTAAAAAAATAGTTTGTTTTCATGAAAAAAAATATTGAATTAGAACCATCAGTCCTCATCAATAGGAGTATGGGTATTGTCCAAAAAATCAGAAAAAACCTTGGGATTTTCACGAACCGTCTTATAAACTCATGTAGTTCACTCATTTTTTGCCTTTTTAAGCCCCCCACCAACAAAAATTTCCCTTGCACGTGCTTGGTGATGTCAAACCTACACTCCGACATTTCTTCATCTTCATTGACTTTAGAAATATCATAACTAAACTTCAACTCTAACAAAAACTCTAAGCTAAGACTCTAAGCTAAAACTTTAAACTCTTAACTAAAACTAAACTAAACTAGAACTTCAACAAAAACTCTAAGCTAAGACTCTAAGCTAAAAATTCTATACTGTTAACTAAAACTAAACTAAACTAGAACTCTAACAAAAACTCTAAGTTAAAACTCTAAGCTAAAACTCTAAACTCTTAACTAAAACTAAACTAAATTAGAACTCTAACTAAAACTCTAAGCTAAGACTCTAAGCTAAAACTCTAAACCCTTAACTAAAACTAAACTAAACTAGAACTCTAACTGAAAATCAAAGATAAGACTCTAAGGTAAAACACAAAACTCATAACTAAAAATAAACAAAACTAGAACTCTAACTTAAAATCAAAGTTAAAACATAAAACTATTAAATAAAACTAAAATAAAATAGAAATATAAAGAAAACTATAAGCTAATACTCTAAGGTAAAACTCTAAACTATTAACTAAAACTAAACTAAACTAGAACTCTAACAAAAAGTTTAATAATTTCGAAGTCCAAAAAAAAAAATTTGTTAAAAAAATAGTTTGTTTTCATGAAAAAAAATATTGAATTAGAAAAATCATTCCTCATCAATAGGAGTATGGGTATTGTCCAAAAAATCAGAAAAAACCTTGGGATTTTCACGAACCGTCTTGTAACCTCATTAAGTTCACCCAATTTTGCCTTTTGAAGCCCCCCACCAATAAAAAATTACCCTCGCACGTGCCTGGTGATGTCAAACCTACATTCCGACATTTCTTCATCTTAATTGACTTTAGAAATATCATAACTAAACTTCAACTCTAACAAAAACTCTAAGCTAATACTCTAAGATAAAACTTTAAACTCTTAACTAAAACTAAACTAAACTAAAACTTCAACAAAAACTCTAAGCTAAGACTCTAAGTTAAAAATTCTAAACTCTTAACTAAAACTAAACTAAACTAGAACTATAACAAAAACTCTAAGTTAAAACTCTAAGCTAAGACTCTAAATTCTTAACTAAAACTAAACTAAACTAGAACTAACAAAAACTCTAAGTTAAAACTCTAAGCTAAAAACTCTAATCTCTTAACTAAAACTAAAATAAACTAGAACTCTAACAAAAACTCTAAGCTAAGACTCTAAGCTAAAACTCTAAACTCTTAACTAAAACGAAACTAAACTAGAACTCTGACTAAAACTCTAATCTAAGACTCTAAGGTAAAACATCAAACTCTTAACTAAAACTAAACTAAACATGAACTCTAACTGAAACTCAACAGTAAAACATCAAACTCTTAACTAAAACTAAACTAAACTAGAACTCTAACAAAAACTCTAAGCTAAGACTCTAAGGTAAAACTCTAAACTCTTAACTAAAACTAAATTTCGCTAGCAACTCGCCCTCCACTATAACTTCGCTAATACATCCTTCTGCCAATCAACTCATCTACCCCCAAAACACTTTTCAGCCATTTCTTGTTAAATTTTTTTATTTCAACTCATCCACACGGGTTTTTCGCTAGCAACTCGCCCTCCACTATAACTTAGCTCATACATCCTTCTGCCAATCAACCCATCTCGCCCAAAACACTTTTCAGTCATTTCTTGTTAAAGAAAATTTATTTCTACTTATCTACACAGTTTTTTCGCTAGCAACTCGCCCTCCACTATAACTTCGCTAATACATCCTTCTGCCAATCAAACACTTTTCAGTCATTTCTTGTTAAAAAAAATTATTTCAATACATCCACATGGGTTTTTCGCTAGCAACTGGCCCTCCACTATAACTTAGCTAATACATCCTTTTGCCAATCAACCCACCTTCTGCCATTCCTCTTAGTTGTAAACACCCACTTTGAAAAATTGGGGGAACAAAAAGTGACAAGAATATAAATACTCTTTCGTCGGGCCAGTTTCCCCTTAGTTGTAAACACCCGCTTTGAAAAATTGGGGGAACGAAAAGTGACAAGAATATAAATGCTCTTTGGTCGGGTCAGTTTCGACCTTAGTTGTAAACACCCTCTTTTAAAAATTGGGGTAACGAAAAGTGACAAGAATATAAATACTCTTTGGTCGGGCCAGTTTCCCCTTAGTTGTAAACAACCGCTTTGAAAAATTGGGGGAATAAAAAGTGACAAGAATATAAATACTCTTTGGTCGGGCCAGTTTCCCCCTTAGTTGTAAACACCCACTTTGAAAAATTTGGGGTCAGAAAAGTGAAAAGAATATACATACTCTTTGGTCGGGCCAGTTTCCCCCTTAGTTGTAAACACCCACTTTGAAAAATTGGGGGAACGAAAAGTGACAAGAATATAAATACTCTTTGGTCGGGGCAGTTTCCCCCTTAGTTGTAAACACCCAGTTTGAAAAATTGGGGGAAGGAAAAGTGAAAAGAATATAAATACTCTTTGGTCGGGCCAGTGTCCCCCTTACTTGTAAACATCCACTTTGAAAATTTGGGGGAACGAAAAGTGACTAAACTAGAACTCTAACTGAAACTCAACAGTAAAACATCAAACTCTTAACTAAAACTAAACTAAACTAGAACTCTAACAAAAACTCTAAGCTAAGACTCTAAGGTAAAACTTTAAACTCTTAACTAAAACTAAATTTCGCTAGCAACTCGCCCTCCACTATAACTTCGCTAATGCATCCTTCTCCTAATCAACCCATCTACCCCAAAACAATTTTCAGCCATTTCCTGTTAAATTCTTGTATTTTAACTCATCCACACGGGTTTTTCGTTAGAAACTCGCCCTCCACTATAACTACGCTAATACATTCTTCTGCCAGTCAACCCATTTCCCCCCACTACACTTTTCACTCATTTCTTGTTAAAAAATTTTTATTTCAACTCATCTACACAGGTTTTTCGCTGGCAACTCGCCCTCCACTATAACTTCACTAAAACATCCTTCTGCCGATCAAACACTTTTCACTCTTTGGTCAGGGCAGTTTCCCCCTTAGTTTTAAATAATCACTTTGAAAAATTGGGGGAAGGAAAAGTGACAAGAATATAAATACTCTTTGGTCGGGCCAGTTTCCCCCTAACTTGTAAACATCCACTTTGAAAATTTGGGGGAGCTAAAATTTACAAGAATATAAATACTCTATGGTCGGTGCAGTTTCCCCCTTAGTTGTAAACACCCACTTTGAAAAATTAGGGGAACGAAAAGTAACAATAATATAAATACTCTTTGGTCGGGCCAGTTTCTTCTTAGTGGTAAACACCCGCTTTGAAAAATTAGGGGTACGAAAAGTGAACAGAATATAAATACTCTTTGGTTGGGCCAGTTTTCCCCTTAGTTGTAAACACCCGCTTTGAAAAATTGGGGGAACGAGATTGGAAAATAATATAAATACTCTTTGGTCGGGCCAGTTTCCCCCTTAGTTGTAAACACCCACTTTGAAAAATTAGGGGGACAAGAAGCGACTAGAATATACATACCCGTTTATAACAAATTGCCTGAGTTAACAATCCCTCGTTAGACTCCATTTTAAACTGACAACCCTGTTCAAAACATCACTTGTGTATCATACCAAACACATTGAAGTATTCGCAAATGCTAAAGAATTAACATGCTCTTCAGGGTTACCTTAACTGCTAATCACTTTAACCCTTTTTTTTCTCTATCTTAAAATTGGCAAATGTTATCTAGCTCTTTTTCCTTATTATTCAAATAAGATCGTTCGTACAGTTCACTTCACGAATTCCTTACCCCTTTTGGCAAATGTTAATCAATCAATTTTAATTGTAACATCCAATTTTTTTTTTATTAACAAACTACTCTCGAGTTAAGGCAATTAACATTTGTCAATATCTGCTAAGTTATATACTGGTCGTGATAATACTTGAATCTGAATTCAATTCTCTTACTAATATGAATTGTAGTGAAAACCATTTCTTTTATTCAAATCCCAACCACAAATCAAGTTATCGTATATTGAACAACCTCTGATTGGCTCATAAAAAATACCCACGTCAATACATTCATTGTGCAATTCTTATCAAAAAAAAAAAGCTTTATGCCCCTTTTTTCCAATTAGAGTTACCTTTAGCAGCGACACATTCCTAACAAACTAGTCTTGACTAAAGACAATTGTCCAAAAAATCAGAAACCAGTCTGATAGCACATACTTCAAAGAAATGGAACAGTGGATGATGCATGGGTGATAGACAATTTTTCCTACAACATCATTCCTAAATACGCAATTTGACAACTTCTAGTTTTTGGTAAAAAAAAAAACAAAAAAAAACACGTTATGATGAAAGTGCCTCAAACTGTACTGTAGGCTATATTCTTCTGCTCGTGAAACTAAACATTATGTCAGAAAAACCTGTCTGGTAGGTTTATATTAAATACAAAAGCATTAACATTTTATACGAGTTTTCAATGAATAATTTTTAAGAAATTCTCTTTGTTTAGCTGACTAAAAAACAGGTGTCAGCTCGAAAAAAAAACAAGTATGGTTTAAAAAAAACATGGAGTTGAAAAAAAATTTGTGCGGGGAATCCTCCATTCATACTGCTATCTTTTTAGCAATGTTTAGGAACAGGCGGGGAATCCCTAAAAAACCAAACCTGACTATACCCATCAAACCAGACTATACCCATCAAACCAGACTATACCCATCAAACCAGATTATACCCACCAAACCAGATTATACCCACCAAACCAGATCCATAGGTAGATGCACTGGAAAGGTGCCATGGAATAGATTATACCCACCAAACCAGATCCATAGGTACATGCACTGGAAAGGTGGCATGGAATGTAAAGGTCCAGAAACTTATAGTTGACCCCAGAAACTTGTCTGCTTGGCCCAGAAACATGTCTGGTTGGCCCCCGGAAACTTGTCTGGTAAGTTTTGTATAATTCCATATGCAATTGACATCAATAGCATTAATTAGTCTGGTAATCAACCATAGAAAGGTGCCAGGGAATTTAAAGACCGCAAATAACATGGAGATTGCTATATGTCTACGCAAAATGGTACTTAGATAACTACTGATGTGTAATAATTGTGTATTTATGTATGTCTGTATTTTTCTCGAAAACAGCTCCATATTTTTTCGGTCATCCTGGGATTTTCTGGCCTAATAAAACAATTTATATAAGCCAAAAGTTTGAGAAAATTTGTTAGGAGCCTTAATTGTGGAAAAAAAAGATTCATTTGAGTGACGTCATATTTATGAATAAATTCGACAGCCATATTTATTCAGTATTGGTTGTATCGTTTTCAATGTCCACGATACAGCCAAAATTACACAAGAAACACATTATTTACAAGAAAGATCATATGATTTCTGTCATGTTTATAAGTACACTTCAAGAGAATAAATTACATTAGTTTGCACCCCCCCCCCCTCTAGGAGTAAACGTATTGTTTTTATATCTATGACGGATGCAACATTACAAAATGAACATAGCTAAGTACAAAATACCAAGTGTAATTAGTCTATTTACAAAAGGCGCTTTAGCTAGTTTCATAATGCCTAGAGGACAAAAGAACAACTTAGCCCATCAAACGTGACAAGACCAATCCGAGTAGCTAAGGAGAAGGGTATTAAAAAATGTCTAAAATAAGGATAAATGAAAATGAAGAACAAAGATATACAGTCAGAATACTTGCCTCAGCAACAATAACCACGAGTCAAAAACTAAAATGAATACCAAAAAAACATACGGTTCGAAGATAAGTGGCAGCAAGAATTAAAACAAATCAAAAACAAAAGTGAAGAACAAAGAAATATGTATTTACGATATGTGTTTACAAAATGTGGCGCAAAACCCAGTACAAACCGATAAAGATGCCATAAACTAAAGTTGCCATAAACATAAACCAGCCCCCTACCCCTCCCCCTGCCTATTATTTCCTTAGACACTTCGAATCAAAATTTTGAGATGACCATTTAATTCAGCGTAGTTGAAAGGTCCGGAAAATTATGTCTTTGAGGATTACAACCTAAGTATGTCGTTGAGAAGTTAATTGAGGCTTACATATGTGATAAAGAAACGTCAAGCTGTCTGTTCTATTGTTTCGTTTAGAAAAATAGAGCTAGAGCTGAAAAGCCGAAAAATATATAAAGATACATAATTTTTTCTGTAAGCAGAAAATTACAGGCTCTACCCTGTGTCCCTCTGAAACAAGCGATTTTGCGACAAGCTACCAATTGACCACTACAAATTGACCATTATTTGACTTATTTAACAATAAATTGACCACTACAGGGAAACCCTTTCTCAGAACCTGTCTATATTCGGAGGAAGAGATGCTTGCGGTAATGATGGGTAAGTAAATTGTCCGTTGATACCTTTTAAATGTAGTTGACCTCATTTAGGGGGGGGGGTCGACAGGCACCAAGCCGGATTTTCTTTTGAGCAAGGAGCAGCAACGAAAAAAATAATTGATAATTTGAATAAAAAGCACCCAGAAATGAAGAAAAATGAAGAAAATGGTTCTTTCATGACCACACAAAGCTGCGTATTGATTGTTCAGGGACACTGACGACACTTGGTAAACTCCGTTTGCATATGACAAACAAAGCCGCGGCTTTACAAATTAAAGTTTAATTCGTTTAATGTAAATTTCTCCAAAATAACAAGATGCTTATAACATGGAATTCATTCGTCGTAGATCTATCCATTCACCGAGCCAGAATTTTGATTTTACTTGGCCTTTTTCTTGCAGATCTAAAATTGCCTCATTTTCAACAGTCATTGTGTTTGTTTCAACAACCACATTCATTGTGTAATGTGGTAAGAACTCGTTTCCTATAGATCTTGGCCTTCATTATCGCTCCTCATTGCCCTTCAAACCAAAAGTAAAAAAAACTGAATTTTATTAAAGAAATTTGGGGTCTTGGAGATCTTGCCAAAAATTAATAATTTATTTTTTGTTTTAGTGTCCGTGTATTTTGGAACATTAGTATTCGCGGAGATTTTTCAGATTTGGAGAAACTACGCAACAGCTGATTACAAGTCATTGGGGCCCTTCAACATTATGTGTATTCTCTAGGGAGCCCCCTGTTCTCCTGAGCAAAGAGCAGCAAACAAAGGTGACTCATTTGGAGGCTGTTAATTACAAGGAGAATCAATGTTTGTAAGCGTATCACATGCTGAGTGTCGGAATCCGGCTTCGGAATTGGCTAGATAGTTGTTTTTGTTTTTTTCTTGCCTGGCGTTTTAACGTTTTCGGCCATTGAAACGATCTAAAGAGGTCATAACTTTAAGGAATAATTTGTATTTTTCCCAGGTTAATAGCATCGAGCCCATAGTGACGCCATGACGTCAAGAAGAGGCTCAGAGGTTCTGCGGTTAGAAAACAAGGAACAATAAGAATCAATATATACAGGCCATATGAAAACATCATGGCTCTTCTTTCTTGTGCTTGTTAAATATTATATTTATATTCAAATATAGTTAAATATAATGTGCATGTTAGGTCCTTAATATAGTTAATTTAGGTCCCTGTGCATGTTAGGTCCTTAATTCAAATATAGTTAAATATAATGTGCTTGTTAGGTCCATAATTTAGTCCTTAAAGATTAAAAAGGTTCTGTTTTAGCTGACTTTTGCAAGTTGATTAAAATTTAAAGTTAAAATATACGAGCAAATTGTATGAGCTTCTAACCCCCCTCCGCTACGACAAAATAGTACCTCCATACTTAAAGTCTCTTTTTGTTAAACGCAAATCTTATCTCCTTATTAACCTCTAAATGGAACTGGGAGATATTCCAGCTAGATTTATCCAAAATTCTTCAATAGGGCTATTGTGACATTTAAAAAAGGAGTTTCGAGAGAGGGGGGGCTCTATGGACTATTCTAATTGAAGTCACTTATGCTTCACCCTAGTAGATGTTTGTAAAGGATTTTCTTTTTTAAAGGAGAATTTGAGACTCCTAACCAAGGAAGCTCATTATCCGGTTGATATAGCTTGAAGTATTGTTGTAGCATTGGAAAAGGGCTTGTTAAAAATTAGAGAAGTGTCACGTTTTCTTTCTCGTTATCCTTATAGAAATTATTCGCTGCTGGTGGATCATTTTCCTAAAGTAGTAGATTTAAGGCCTAATTGGCTCTTGCATTTTCCCCAAAATAAATTAAAGTGAAAAATCACTGAAAGAAAGAGAGAGAGCGATAGATAGATAGAGAGAGAGAGAGAGAGATAGATAGAGAAAGAAACAGAGAGAGAGATAGAGAAAAATAGACAGAGAGACCGACACAGACAGAAGTAAGAAAGGTAGAGAGACAGAACGAGAGAAACAGAGAATGGATTAAGGGAAGAAATAAACATTTTCCGACTTATATAAAGTGTTTTTTACAAGCTGTTAATTTTATGATTTATGACGACAGACAGTATTCATTGATGACGTCTTTCCTATCTTATGCTGCATCATGTTTTAATCCTATTAAACCAGGATAGGGGTAGACAATGTCCTAAAAAACTACGCAGGCATTTTAGGAATATTCGTGTTTCTCATGAAACTTTGTCGGTTTCTATAAACTGTCTTCAGAAGCTATTAATGTAATGATCGATGATTACAGACATAATTTAGCGATGGCACTTTCCCTATCTTTCGCTACCTTATACAGCTGATATGGGGATGTAAAATTACTGAAAAAAAATAGGCGCGGGTTTTAGGAGTTGTAATATTAATTTTTATTTGTGCTAGTCCAAAGAATTTGACATCTTCTTCTATAGTTCCCGTTTCTGAAGAGGAAAAACATTGCTGTTTATATAAAATAAAAAAAAATCAACGATGTGTTAGTTGGTAGAGTATTAGGTGTTATATGCATCTAAACTTTTTTTCCTTTCTAACCCTGATTTTAAACTTCCTTTTTACGTCACATTAATAAAGAATCTCTGGGGAGGTTTTACTACTTCAGAAACTTCACTGATCCACTGAAACAAATATAAACAAACTGAATAAAAGCAGATCTGCATCTACTTTTGTTGATAATTCAATACGTTGCTAAGAGAACGGAGGAGATTGTTCACTCTGAGAACATAATTTTTAATAAAAGACTTTTTCCAGAAAAGAAGTTTACAAATAAAAGTAAAGGCCTATATTAAACTGAAGGTGAGCAGAAATAAAATTAAATAATAATTTAAGCGTAAAACAAACATAAATCACAATAAATAAATAAATGAAACCCAAAACGAGTTGACATTAAAATAAATAATCAATTGAAAACTAAAAAAGAACAAAGAATAATTCAAACAGGAATAGAACTAATGCCCTATTTGCCGTCTAATGGCAGAAACGTCATTGGTGCTTCATTGAAAACAATTTTATTTCTAGATCATTATTATTATTATACAATTCAAACTTTTTATTTCCTCCGAATACGAAGAGCAAAAATTAATAATAATAACCCCTAATCAACAGGCCATAAAAATCTTTTAAACTATATAACAACAAGTACGCAAAGGCCTTCAATCAAACTTACCACACAAATTAACGCTTCATTCAATAAATAAAATTAACACTTAAAATTAACATTTCACAAATTAACACTTCATTAAAAAAAAAATTAATTAAGCTTCATGCGCAGCTTTATATAAATTATGAGAAAAAGAGGTAATTTGGATAAAAATTTCTTTTGCTTTGTCTCCAAAACATCAACAGAGTTTTTTATTTTATATGTATTGATTAAAATAGCATTTGATTCAGATTTAGGAAAACGGCAAAGGAACTTAGCAAAATTAAAAAATGTGGTTTTTACATGCGCAATATTACGCATGTATAGAGCTAAAACTGGTCGATAAGGCACACCAAGATATAAAAAAGATTCCAAAGGTTTTAAAATCCTATCATAAATACCAACAGAAATTTCTGAATTAACGAGATCATTAGCTTTAGGACCAAGAATTAAAAACTGACACTTTTCAGGGCGAAAATGAAGTCCATGCTCACTAAAAACCTTTGCTAAAAAATCGACATTTCGTTGAAGTGACTGAAGTAATCGACTCAAAAGGAGTAAATCATCTGCGTAAGCAATCCACGACAGAGCATAACCTTTACCATAAATAAAAGTCAACTGAATTTGATCAAATAGCCCCGAAACAGTAATATTGAAAATCGAAGGAGAAATAATGCTTCCTTGCCTCAGCCCCTACATAACTTAACATTATAATCACTAAACTGATTCTTCCACTTAATACGAATACAAGAGGAGCCATACCACTTCTTTTTTAAAACCAAAACTACTGGTAGTGGGACATTATTCTTTAGAAGCGCAGTCATAGCCCAAGAATGGATAATTGAATCATACGCCGCCGCAAAATCTAACGCAAGTGTATAAACTCTGTCCCATTGCTCACAAAAGGATATTATTTTTGAAAGGAGGGTATGAGCAACATCCATGCTTAGACCCTTACGGAACCCAATTTGATTCGGGCCTTGGCTACAAGACTCCAGATACTTAAATAAAACTAACTCAAAAACTTTGATTATCTGGCACGAAACAGTAATCGGCCTGTAATCAGAACATCGATTCGTATTCCCTCCTTTTTTTGAAAGGGGTGAAGTGGTAGCACGAGAAAAGCTAGTTGGAAGAGCTCCAGAAGAAAGAATAGTAGTAAAAAGAGTAGCGAGAAGAAGGATTGCTTTTGGGGATGCCCATTTTATATGGTTTGAATGTATACCATCATGATCAAAAGAATGCTTACTTTTTAGAGCTTTAATTGCTGCCGTTACATCTTCAACAGAAACAGATATTTTACTATTTGGGCAGGGCTTTTAATTTTCTTCCGATAATAAAGAGTCGAACCGTGATTCAACTGCCGCGTCACCGGATGAAAAAACATGATTATAATGAGTTATCCAATCATCTAGTTTCAGAGAACTATTAGAATCTGGTGAACAATTATTATTACGACGTCTAGAATTAACCAAACTCCAAAGCTAATTCTTATTACTAGTAATCCTTGAACCAATTTCATCTTTTATAATTTCATTATGCAAACGCAATTCAGCCCGAAAAACGCGTTTAGTTAGTTTCATACCATCATAAAATGGTCCAGATCGCGGTTTTCCCGTACAATTCCAAAGGTAACAAGCTTGAGATGCATTCTTTTGGCTTTACTTTAAAATCGGGCTAAGGTTCTAACCTAAAACACGAGATCCACGACGAAAAGAATCAGTCGTAAATTCTTTATTAGCCCCGATTTTTAAACTATGAACAATTTCAAGGTAAAATAGTTCAATATCAATTTGATCAACATCCTAAAAATAATTTACAATTATTTTAGCTGAAAGAGCTGATTCTTCATGATATTTGCACATTTTTTCCCGATCCCAGATCATTTTATTTACAATTTGACTAGAAAGATGGATAATTTTAAAAGATGGAATTTGAATATTTAAATGAAAAGAAAGGTAAAAATAGTCACTAATAGGCATATCCAATCCAACATGAACAGGGTGCGGCAATAACGCTGCATTTGAATCAAGCACATGGTCTAGATTAGAGCAAGAACCAGAATGGACAGTAGAGAGGGGGGTACCAGTACTGATGTTACATAATTTATTCATGGTTTATTGATCAACGAAGGGGAGAGGATTTCTGAGAAATCGATTAGCATAATCGAGGGGAACTAGATTTCTGAGAAATCGATTTACAAAAGCGATGGGGAGAGGATTTCCGAGAAATTGATTTACATAAACGAAGGGGAGAGGATTTATGAGAAATTGATTTACATAATCGACTGGGACAAGAAACATGTGGGGATTTTATTTTTAAATATGGCTTCTCAGGTCTTTTGGTCTGAGAGATAAAATTAATATTCTATCGAAGCCATAATAGTGTAAGTAGGAACGCCTTATATATATTTCAGAAATTCAAGACAGATTGAATATATTTTATGCGGGAAATGGTTCAAATGTGACAGCACAGAGATGCCAAAACAAAAGAACACGTAAAAATTACTTTTAGGGGATTATTGGGTCGAAACAGTTTGAGACATTTTAGAAGATGATTTAGGCGAAACAGTTTGAGACATTTTAGAAGATGATTTGGGGTGAAACTCTGTGGTCGTTATAATACACAAGTTCCATTTGAACAGTGTTGTGAGGTCCCCTACCCCAACCCCGAAGGGCCCCCTCCCCCTTGCCCCCAAAGGACCTCCCTCCCCCCATGCCCCCAAAGAGTCCCCCTCTCCCTTGGCCCCAATAGACCCACTGGGCCCCAAAAGATCCCCCGGGCCCCCAAAGACCCCCACAGGCCCTCAAAGGGCCCCCCGGGCCCCACCCCATTTTTTTATATTTTTTTTTACGCACTTGAGACACAGAAGGCCCCCCCTAACTTTTTGGCTCCCCCCGAATATATATTTTCAGAACAAGTTCTTTACTTAATGTCCCTCCTAAAGCAATTTTACAACTTGAAATACTCATCCTTATCACCAACAACTTTTAGATCACGTGTTTCCTTCTCAGCCAATCAGAGGGCTCGCAAACATATTAACGACGGAGGGAATATAAGGAAAGGGTTTTTTGCTATAGTTTTTATTAGTCTGTGAATAGAATTCAAAGGAGTGAGAACAGTTTTGACTTTACTCATTTGGATATATATTTGTGTGTGTTGATGATGGCAAGTGGAATGTTTACCCTCTTAGAAGTTGATAGTATAGTTGATGGTAATAATACAAGAGCACCAAACATTGCGGTGGAAATCACTAAAGGATCACGGCTTTGTCTGGAATGGGATGCAGTATATGCAAGATATGTGATATCCTTGAGCAAATTTAAAATGGAGGATCAATTATGTTTTGCCGCTAAAGTTGATATAGCACATGTGAATAGACTTCAATGTGCTTTAAGTGCATTGGTGAAACATATCGAAGACAATAAACAGTATCGCTAATTGTACATGCATAGTATTATTGTTGTTATAATTATTCAATAAAATTGTTTCGAAATCGAAAATGTTCCCTTTCTTTTCTGGTTATGGGGCTACCGAATCAGGGTCAATATACAGTGAATCCAAATGATTTACCAGCATTGATGTTTCACGTCAGTTGCCTATACACCGAAGAAGAAGAAATCTAAAGTGAAGATTTAAAGACATTATTGTATATATATGCATTTTATCAATAAACAAATTAACAAAACAATCTTCAAATATTTATTCTATTGTGATATTTACCACTGTTTTAATATATTCTATCTCAGGAGGTTCAATTATTTGAACCTCGTCCTCCTCCACTGGCATGATATTTATGAGAGAGGGTATCTCCTCAGATTGAGTCACCTCCACAAATAAATCCTCTCGCACTCGAAGTCTCGGGTTCGGTATTCGATCCGAAGACCCATTCCTCAAGAGATCCTCTGATCTACATGTACAGAGGAGGAGCTCTTCCTCCTCCTCAGGTGTAGTCTCGATGGTGTCATTTCCATTACATGTAGCTAGAAGCTCTTGCTCCTCCTCGATAGTAAGCCCCCACACATGCCATACATCCTAAAAAGATTGGCAACACTATGATGCAAATATAAATAAAAATTTAAACAATGTTGGGGGAGAATGGTTCTTGGAAATTTTCAGTGGGTTTCAATTTCTGAAAAAAATTACATTTTGACATCGTTTGAAAATTTACTAGATTTTAAGGTTTTCTTTAGTTTCAAAAATGTTTTTGTCAGTCACCATCTTTTAATCATTCACAAACAATACTGAAAAAAACCAGTTTCCACTGTTTATCGATGTTAAATTATTAAGAAGGCTATTATTTCTTTGAAATATAATTTTTACATTTTTTAATTTTCATGTTTCTGATTTTAAATTGATGAAGAATTTAAACACAACTTCAACTAGTTATTTTTTTTTTGTTCGACATAGATGAAATGTTCAATACCTCAGTTAAACTAAGAGGTTACTTTCTGTAAACTTATGTCTAGTGATGAACTTGTTAGAGTGACAAAAACTTTTTTCCCACAAGAGGAGATAAAGGACATTTTCAACTAAAAGTAAAGAGCTGCTAGACTAATAAAAAAAAATCATGAATTTATGCACAGTTTTAACTAGCTAGGACTAAATTTGTTAACGTTGGATCATTGAGGATATTTTTCAACTAAAAGTAAAGAGCTGCTAGACTAAATAAAAAAATCATGAATTTATGCACAGTTTTAACTAGCTAGGACTAAATTTGTTAACGATGGATCATTGAGGAAATTTTTCAACTAAAAGTAAAGAGCTACTAGACTAAATCAAAGATGTGCAGAAATAATAACGAATAATTGTTCCAACTTAAACCTTCTGTAAACTTTTGTCTAGTGATGAACTTGTTAGAGTGACAAAAACTTTTTTTTCTACAAGAGGACAGTTTTCAACTAAATGTAAAGAGCTACTAGACTAAATCAAAGATGAGCAGAAATAATAACGAATAATTGTTCAAACTTAAATTTTCTGTAAAGTTAGTTCTAGTGATGAACTTGTTAGAGTGACAAAAACTTTTTACCACAAGTTAAAAGTAAAGAGCAACTAGACTAAATCAAAGATGAGTAGAAATAATAACGAATAATTGTTCAAACTTAAATTTTCTGTAAACTTTTGTCTAGTGATGAACTTGTTAGAGTGACAAAAACTTTTTTTTCCACGAGAGGACATTTTTAACTAAAAGTAAAGAGCTGCTAGACTAAATTAAAAAAAATCATGAATTTATGCACAGTTTTAACTAGCTAGGGCTAAATTTGTTAACGATGGATCATTGAGGACATTTTTCAACTAAAAGTAAAGAGCTACTGGACTAAATCAAAGATGATTAGAAATAATAACGAATAATTGTTCAAACTTAAATTTTCTATAAACTTTTGTCTAGTGATGAACTTGTTAGAGTGACAAAAACTTTTTTATCACAAGAGGACATTTTCAACTAAAAGTAAAGAGCTGCTAGACTAAATAAAAAAAAATCATGAATTTATGCACAGTTTTAACTAGCTAGGGCTAAATTTATTAACGATGGATCATTGAGGACATTTTTCAACTAAAAGTAAAGAGCTACTAGACTAAATCAAAGATGAGTAGAAATAATAACGAATAATTGTTCAAACTTAAATTTTCTGTAAACTTTTGTCTAGTGATGAACTTTTTAGAGTGACAAAAAACTTTTTTTCACAAGAGGACATTTTCAACTAAAAGTAAAGAGCTGCTAGACTAAATAAAAAAAAAATCATAGAATTTATGCACAGTTTTAACTAGCTATGGCTAAATTTGTTAACGATGGATCATTGAGGACATTTTTCAACTAAAAGTAAAGAACTACTAGACTAAATCAAAGATTTGCAGAAATAATAACGAATAATTGTTCAAACTTAAATTTTCTGTAAGCTTTTGCCTAGTGATAAACTTGTTAGAGTGACAAAAACTTTTTTTTCCACAAGAAGACATTTTTCAACTAAAAGTAAAGAGCTACTAGACTAAATCAAAGATGTGCAGAAATAATAACGAATAATTGTTCAATCTTAAATTTTCTGTAAACTTTTGTCTAGTGATGAACTTGTTAGAGTGACAAAAACTTTTTTTCCACAAAAGGACGTTTTCAACTAAAAGTAAAGAGCTGCTAGACTAATAAAAAAAAATCATGAATTTATGCACAGTTTTAACTAGCTAGGGTTAAATTTGTTAACGATGGATTATTGAGGACATTTTTCAACTAAAAGTAAAGAGCTACTAGACTAAATCAAAGATGTGCAGAAATAATAACGAATAATTGTTAAACTTAAATTTTCTGTAAACTTTTGTCTGGTGATGAACTTGTTAGAGTGACAAAAAACTTTTTTTCCACAAAAGGACATTTTCAACTAAAAGTAAAGAGCTGCTAGACTAATAAAAAAAATCATGAATTTATGCACAGTTTTAACTAGCTAGGGTTAAATTTGTTAACGATGGATCATTGAGGACATTTTTCATATAAAAGTAAAGAGCTACTAGACTAAATCAAAGATGTGTAGAAATAATAACGAATAATTGTTCAAACTTTTATTTTCTGTAAACTTTTGTCTAGTGATGAACTTGTTAGAGTGACAAAAACTTTTTTTTCCACCAGAGGACATTTTCAACTAAAAGTAGAGAGCTGCTAGACTAAATAAAAAAAATCATGAATTTATGCACAGTTTTAACTAGCTAGGGCTAAATTTGTGAAAAAATTCAAAATTAGGAAAGAAAACCAAATGTTCCTGTATTACCTAAGTAACATGACAAAAAATCAAGAGTTTATGTATAGTTTTAAATTATAATCACAAAAAAAAAATTGCCATGCTATAGTTGCGATGTGTGTATAATATACAAGTATCGGAATTGTTCATGGAGAGAGAACCGGATTACACGGTATTATTTAAAACGATAAGAAATTAAATTTTTAAAAATTCAACTGAAAGTAAGAAGCAACATCAAAGTTTATAAACGAACAGAAATTATTACGTATAAGAAAAGCTCACCCCCCTCCTCAACACATCGCTCTTTACACAACTTTTTTAGAATTTAAAAACAAAGCTTATTATTATTAAAAATATTGAATAAAACTTTTTATTTGATTATCTGAAGCTTAGTTTAATGTTTTACTTTGAACAAACTACTTTGTTAATGCGTTACTTTTTATAAACACAGAGTCTAAAGGCATTTAAATATTTAGGTGTTTGAAAACCAAGTTCAAAACTAACGATACTGTTTTTAAAAATTAGGTCCAACGCTTCGACATTGCTCAATAGAATTAAATGCTGGGAGTTTATATCCTAGTTTTTGTAAGTAGGCTACTGTTTGTGTATAGTTTAATCTAAATAAATGGTAGACAAAAAATGGATTTATAGACACTTAATTTTCAGGACCGGGTATTTCTAGCCAAAAAATATAGTTAATTCTAATTAATGGTACGCAACATGGGGTTTACAGATATCTAATCTACAGATCTGATTATCTCGTAATGTCTATGGACTGCTAAAAATATTTATTTCTAGCATAAAACATAGTTTATTCTAAACAAATGATACGCACGAATGAATACGGGTTCGGGGGGTGTGGGTCCTGCATCTCTGATCGGCCTAGACTTACGGTGTACTTAGAGAGAGAGAGAGAGAGAGAGAGAGAGAGAGAGAGAGAGAGAGAGAGAGACAAGGGAACCACAAATAAGATAGAGCGATGGAGGGGGGGGAGGGGGGATGCTATGCTGATTAGTGACACTCAAAAACAGCACCATTTTTTCTTTTTTTTTAAATAGACCAAAAATTAGGACCAATGGGAATACCCCCCTCCTCAAGACATCACTCTTTACACAACTTTTTAGAATTTAAAAACATCGCTTATTATTATTAAAAATATTGAATAAAGCTTTTTTATATGATTATCTGAAGCTTAGTTTAATGTTTTACTTTGAACAAACTACTTTGTTAATGCATTACTTTTTATAAACACAGAGTCTAAAGGCATTTAAATATTTAGGTGTTTGAAAACCAAGTTCAAAACTAACGATACTGTTTAAAAAAATTAGGTCCAACGCTTCGACATTGCTTAATAGAATTAAATGTTGGGAGTTTATTTCTTAGTTTTTGTAAGTAGGCTATTGTTTTGCGTATAGTTTAATCTAAATAAATGGTAGACAAAAATGAGTTTATAGAAACTTAATTTTCAGGACAGGGTATTTCTAGCAAAATATATAGTTAATTCTAATTAATGGTACGCAAAATGAGGTTTACAGATACCTAATTTACAGATCTGGCTATTCCAAAATCGTCTCGTTTTTGTAAGAAAATTATAGAAATAAATATATTTCTCTGGTTCAAATATGTAAAATCCATAGGGGAAAATATAAATTAAAATTTAAACGTACATTAACCATCGAAGGACCGGTGAGTTCATTTGGAGTATTCATTACTTTATATATATATATATATATATATCTATATTTCAATATGCACTGAAGTTACAGTCATCAAACACTAAATAATATGTGGTAATAACGGTATATTTCCTTTCCTTAATCAAATTAATAAATGTTGACCTATAGGATAATGGAAAACAAGTTCATTTTATGTCTTCTTTTCATTTGCATAAGACCCCCAATGACATAAGCCATTCTATGACTTGTTTTTCAGAAATAAAGTTATTTCTATGTGAACAAAGTAACTTCTTATATATGAAAGTTCTTGTCAAAATGTGAATATTTTTCCAAAATCGTCTAATCAATTTTTAGATGGATTTTGTTCTTCAACATAGTTGAAAGGCACAATAACTATGTCTTTAGAGATAAAATGGACTCTTCAGCATCTGGGGGAAAGGTTTTTAAGTTATGAAATTTATACATAAGCCGGTAAGTGACGCGTCACTTAACCTAATGTAACCTAACCTAAGCTGCTAACCCTAGAAATGTTAGTTAACCTAATCTAACCTGAGGATGTGGGGGCCCCGATCGTTTGCAACCGGCCTTCGGCCTGTGACCCCTGGGGTGGGGGATCCTGTTCCGTGGTTGGCCTTTGACCTGTGGCCCCGAGGGTGGGGGGTCCCACTGGGGAGGGGGGGCCCCGATCGTTTGCAGCCGGCCTTCGGCCTGTGACCCCTGGGGTGGGGGATCCTGTTCCGTGGTGGGCCTTTGGCCTGTGGCCCCGATGGTTGGGGCTCCCACCATCGGTGGGCCTTCAGCCTAGGGCTCCGGGGGGTGGGGGGTCCCACCTGCGGTGGGCCTTCAGTCTGTGGGCCCGGGTGGTGTGGGTCCCGTCCGTGGTCGGCCTTCGGCTCCGCGGCTCCCATTAGACGATTTTGGAAAAATTGATGCGGGAGGGGGGCCTAGTAGTCCTCCAATTATTTTTTGTTACTTAAATTGGCCTGTGGCCCCGAGGGTGGGGGGTCCCACCAGTGGTGGGCCTTCAGCCTGTGGCTCCGGGGGGTGGGGGGTCCCACCTGCGGTGGGCCTTCAGTCTTTGGGCCCGGGTGGTGTAGGTCCCGTCCGTGGTCGGCCTTCGGCTCCGCGGCTCCCATTAGACGATTTTGGAAAAAGGTGTTGCGGGAGGGGGGCCTAGTTGTACTCCAATTATTTTTTGTTACTTAAAAGGGTCACTAGAATCTTTTTCAATTAGAGTGAACCCTCTCTCGACTGTTGTGTTTCGAGTTGGAGTACAAATCTTTTTCAATCCCAACTTTTACCGGCTTTATGTATAAATTTTATAACTTAAAAACCTTTCCCCCAGATGCTGAAGAGTCCATTTTATCTCTAAAGACATAGTTATTGTGCCTTTCAACTATGTTGAAGAAAAAAATCCATCTAAAAATTGATTAGACGATTTTGGAAAAATATTCACATTTTGACAAGAACTTTCATATATAAGAAGTTACTTTGTTCACGTAGAAATAACTTTATTTCTGAAAGACAAGTCATAGAATGGCTTGTGTCATTGGGGGTCTTATGCAAATGAAAAGAAGACATAAAATGAACTTGTTTTCCATGATCCTATAGGTCAACATTTATTAATTATATTAAGGAAAGGAAATATGCCGTTATTACCACATATTATTTAGTGTTTGATGACTGTAACTTCAGTGCATATTGAAATATAGATATATATATATAAAGTAATGAATACTCCAAATGAACTCACCGGTCCTTCGATGGTTAATGTACGTTTAAATTTTAATTTATATTTTCCCCTATGGATTTTACATATTTGAACCAGAGAAATATATTTATTTCTATAATTTTCTTACAAAAACGATACGATTTTGGAATAGCCAGATCTGTAAATTAGGTATCTGTAAACCCCATTTTGCGTACCATTAATTAGAATTAACTATATATTTTGCTAGAAATACCCTGTCCTGAAAATTAAGTGTCTATAAACTCATTTTTGTCTACCATTTATTTAGATTAAACTATACGCAAAACAATAGCCTACTTACAAAAACTAAGATATAAACTCCCAACATTTAATTCTATTAAGCAATGTCGAAGCGTTGGACCTAATTTTTTAAAACAGTATCGTTAGTTTTGAACTTGGTTTTCAAACACCTAAATATTTAAATGCCTTTAGACTCTGTGTTTATAAAAAGTAATGCATTAACAAAGTAGTTTGTTCAAAGTAAAACATTAAACTAAGCTTCAGATAATCAAATAAAAAAGTTTTATTCAATATTTTTAATAATAATAAGCGATGTTTTTAAATTCTAAAAAAGTTGTGTAAAGAGTGATGTCTTGAGGAGAGGGATATTCCCATTGGTCCTAATTTTTGGTCTATTTAAAAAAAAATGGTGCTGTTTTTGAGTGTCACTAATCAACATAGCATCCCCCCCCTCCATCGCTCTATCTTAATTGTGGTTCCCTTGTCTCTCTCTCTCTCTCTCTCTCTCTCTCTCTCTCTCTCTCTCTCTCTCTCTCTCTCTCTCTCTCTCTCTCTCTCTCTCTCTCTCTCTCTCTCTCTCTCTCTAATTACACCGTAAGTCTAGGCCGATCAGAGATGCGGGACCCACACCCCCCGAGCCCGCATCCATTTGTGGGTATCATTTGTTTGAAATAAACTATATTTTTGGCTAGAAATAAATATTTTTAGCAGTCCATAGACATTACGAGATAACCAGATCTGTAGATTAGATATCTGTAAACCCCATTTTGCGTACCATTAATTAGAATTAACTATATTTTTTGGCTAGAAATACCCGGTCCTGAAAATTAAGTGTCTATAAATCCATTTTTTGTCTACCATTTATTTAGATTAAACTATACACAAACAATAGCCTACTTACAAAAACTAGGATATAAACTCCCAGCATTTAATTCTATTGAGCAATGTCGAAGCGTTGGACCTAATTTTTAAAAACAGCATCGTTAGTTTTGAACTTAGTTTTCAAACATCTAAATATTTAAATGCCTTTAGACTCTGTGTTTATAAAAAGTAATGCATTAACAAAGTAGTTTGTTCAAAGTAAAACATTAAACTAAGCTTCAGATAATCAAATAAAAAGTTTTATTCAATATTTTTAATAATAATAAGCTTTGTTTTTAAATTCTAAAAAAGTTTTGTAAAGAGCGATGTCTTGAGGAGGGGGTGAGCTTTTCTTATACGTAATAATTTCTGTTCGTTTATAAACTTTGATGTTGCTTCTTACTTTCAGTTGAATTTTTATAAATTTAATTTCTTATCGTTTTAAATAATACCGTGTAATCCGGTTCTATCTCCGTGAACAATTCCGATACTTGTATATTATACACACATCGCAACTGTAGCATGACAATTTTTTTTTTTGTGATTATAATTTAAAACTATACATAAACTCTTGATTTTTTGTCATGTTACTTAGGTAATACAGGAACATTTGGTTTTCTTTCCTAATTTTGAATTTTTTCACAAATTTAGCCCTAGCTAGTTAAAACTGTGCATAAATTCATGATTTTTTTAAATTTAGTCTAGCAGCTCTCTACTTTTAGTTGAAAATGTCCTCTGGTGGAAAAAAAAGTTTTTGTCATTCTAACAAGTTCATCACTAGACAAAAGTTTACAGAAAATTTAAGTTTGAACAATTATTCGTTATTATTTCTACACATCTTTGATTTAGTCTAGTAGCTCTTTACTTTTAGTTGAAAAATGTCCTCAATGATCCATCGTTAACAAATTTAACCCTAGCTAGTTAAAACTGTGCATAAATTCATGATTTTTTTTATTAGTCTAGCAGCTCTTTACTTTTAGTTGAAAATGTCCTTTTGTGGAAAAAAAGTTTTTTGTCACTCTAACAAGTTCATCACCAGACAAAAGTTTACAGAAAATTTAAGTTTGAACAATTATTCGTTATTATTTCTGCACATCTTTGATTTAGTCTAGTAGCTCTTTACTTTTAGTTGAAAATGTCCTCAATGATCCATCGTTAACAAATTTAACCCTAGCTAGTTAAAACTGTGCATAAATTCGTGATTTTTTTTTATTAGTCTAGCAGCTCTTTACTTTTAGTTGAAAATATTCTTTTGTGGAAAAAAAGTTTTTGTCACTGTAACAAGTTCATCACTAGACAAAAGTTTACAGAAAGTTTAAGTTTGAACAATTATTCGTTATTATTTCTGCATATCTTTGATTTAGTCTAGTAGCTCTTTACTTTTAGTTGAAAAATGTCTTCTTGTGGAAAAAAAAGTTTTTGTCACTAACAAGTTTATCACTAGACAAAAGTTTACAGAAAATTTAAGTTTGAACAATTATTCGTTATTATTTCTGCAAATCTTTGATTTAGTCTAGTAGTTCTTTACTTTTAGTTGAAAAATGTCCTAAATGATCCATCGTTAACAAATTTAGCCCTAGCTAGTTAAAACTGTGCATAAATTCATGATTTTTTTTTTATTTAGTCTAGCAGCTCTTTACTTTTAGTTGAAAATGTCCTCTTCTGAAAAAAAGTTTTTTGTCACTCTAACAAGTTCATCACTAGACAAAAGTTTACAGAAAATTTAAGTTTGAACAATTATTCGTTATTATTTCTGCACATCTTTGATTTAGTCTAGTAGCTCTTTACTTTTAGTTGAAAAATGTCCTCAATGATCCATCGTTAACAAATTTAGCTCTAGATAGTTAAAACTGTGCATAAATTCATAATTTTTTTTATTTAGTCTAGTAGCTCTTTACTTTTAGTTGAAAATGTCCTCTTGTGATAAAAAAGTTTTTGTCACTCTAACAAGTTCATCACTAGACAAAAGTTTACAGAAAATTTAAGTTTGAACAATTATTCGTTATTATTTCTAATCATCTTTGATTAGTCTAGTAGCTCTTTACTTTTAGTTGAAAAATGTCCTCAATGATCCATCGTTAACAAATTTAGCCCTGGCTAGTTAAAACTGTGAATAGATTCATGATTTTTTTTTATTTAGTCTAGCAGCTATTTACTTATAGTTAAAAATGTCCTCTTGTGGAAAAAAAAGTTTTTGTAACTCTAACAAGTTCATCACTAGACAAAAGTTTACAGAAAATTTAAGTTTGAACAATTATTCGTTATTATTTCTACTCATCTTTGATTTACTCTAGTAGCTCTTTACTTTTAACTTTTGTTAAAAATTTTTTGTCACTCTAACAAGTTCATCACTAGACATAACTTTACAGAAAATTTAAGTTTGAAAAATTATTCGTTATTATTTCTGCTCATCTTTGATTTAGTCTAGTAGCTCTTTACTTTTAGTTGAAAACTGTCCTCTTGTAGAAAAAAAAGTTTTTGTCACTCTAACAAGTTCATCACTAGACAAAAGTTTACAGAAAGTTTAAGTTGGAACAATTATTCGTTATTATTTCTGCATATCTTTGATTTAGTCTAGTAGCTCTTTACTTTTAGTTGAAAAATTTCCTCAATGATCCATCGTTAACAAATTTAGTCCTAGCTAGTTAAAACTGTGCATAAATTCATGATTTTTTTATTTAGTCTAGCAGCTCTTTACTTTTAGTTGAAAAATGTCCTCAATGATCCAACGTTAACAAATTTAGTCCTAGCTAGTTACAACTGTGCATAAATTCATGATTTCTTTTATTAGTCTAGCAGCTCTTTACTTTTAGTTGAAAATGTCCTTTATCTCCTCTTGTGGGAAAAAAGTTTTTGTCACTCTAACAAGTTCATCACTAGACATAAGTTTACAGAAAGTAACCTCTTAGTTTAACTGAGGTATTGAACCTTTCATCTATGTCGAACAAAAAAAAAAATAACTAGTTGAAGTTGTGTTTAAATTCTTCATCAATTTAAAATCAGAAACATGAAAATTAAAAAATGTAAAATGTATATTTCAAAGAAATAATAGCCTTATTAATAATTTAAAATCGATAAACCGTGGAAACTGGTTTTCTTTAGTATTGTTTGTGAATGATTAAAAGATGGTGACTGACAAAAACATTTTTGAAACTAAAGAAAACCTTAAAATTTAGTAAATTGTCAAATGATGTCAAAATGTAATATTTTTCAGAAATTGAAACCCACTGAAAATTTCCAAGAACCATTCTCCCCCGACATTGTTTAAATTTTTATTTATATTTGCATCATAGTGTTGCCAATCTTTTTAGGATGTATGGCATGTGTGGGGGCTTACTATCGAGGAGGAGCAAGAGCTTCTAGCTACATGTAAGGGAAATGACACCATCGAGATTACACCTGAGGAGGAGGAAGAGCTCCTCCTCTGTACATGTAGATCAGAGGATCTCTTGAGGAATGGGTCTTCGGATCGAATACCGAACCCGAGACTTCGAGTGCGAGAGGATTTATTTGCGGAGGTGACTCAATCTGAGGAGATACCCTCTCTCATAAATATCATGCCAGTGGAGGAGGACGAGGTTCAAATAATTGAACCTCCTGAGATAGAATATATTAAAACAGTGGTAAATATCACAATAGAATAAATATTTGAAGATTGTTTTGTTAATTTGTTTATTGATAAAATGCATATATATACAATAATGTCTTTAAATCTTCACTTTAGATTTCTTCTTCTTCGGTGTATAGGCAACTGACGTGAACCACTAATGCTGGTAAATCAATTGGATTCACTGTATATTGACCCTGATTCGTTAGCCCCATAACCAGAAAAAAAGGGAACATTTTCGATTTCGAAACAATTTTATTGAATAATTATAACAACAATAATACTATGCATGTACAATTAGCGATACTGTTTATTGTCTTCGATATGTTTCACCAATGCACTTAAAGCACATTGAAGTCTATTCACATGTGCTATATCAACTTTAGCGGCAAAACATAATTGATCCTCCATTTTAAATTTGCTCAAGGATATCACATATCTTGCATATACTGCATCCCATCTCAGACAAAGCCGTGATCCTTTCGTGATTTCCACCGCAATGTTTGGTGCTCTTGTATTATTACCATCAACTCCACTATCAACTTCTAAGAGGGTAAACATTCCACTCGTCATCATCATTACAAATATATATCCAAATGAGTAAAGTCAAAACTGTTCTCACTCCTTTGAATTCTATTCACAGACTAATAAAAACTATAGCAAAAAACCCTTTCCTTATATTCCCTCCGTCGTTAATATGTTTGCGAGCCCTCTGATTGGCTGAGAAGGAAACACGTGATCTAAAAGTTGTGGGTGATAAGGATGAGTATTTCAAGTTGTAAAATTGCTTTAGGAGGGACATTAAGTAAAGAACTTGTTCTGAAAATATATATTCGGGGGAGCCAAAAAGTTAGGGGGGCCTTCTGTGTCTCAAGTGCGTAAAAAAATATTAAAAAAATGGGATGGGGCCCGGGGGGCCTGTGGGGGTCTTTGGGGGCCCTTGGGATCTTTTGGGGCCCGGTGGGTCTTTTGGGGCCAAGGGGGAGGGGGACTCTTTGTGGACATGGGGGGAGGGAGGCCCTTTGGGGGCAAGGGGGAGGGGGCCCTTCGGGGTTGGGGTAGGGGACCTCACAACACTGTTCAAATGGAACTTGTGTATTATAACCACCACAGAGTTTCACCCCAAATCATCTTCTAAAATGTCTCAAACTTTTTCGCCTAAATCATCTTCTAAAATGTCTCAAACTGTTTCGACCCAATAATCCCCTAAAAGTAATTTTTACGTGTTCTTTTGTTTTGGCATCTCTGTGCTGTCACATTTGAACCATTTCCCGCGTAAAATATATTCAATCTGTCTTGAATTCTGAAAAATATCCAAGGTGTTCCTACTTACACTATTATGGCTTTGATAGAATGTTAATATTTAACTCTCTGACCTAAAGATCAGAGAAACCATATTTAAAAATGAAATCCCCTCATGTTTCTTGTCCCAGTCGATTATGTAAATCAATTTCTCATAAATCCTCTCCCCTTCGTTTATGTAAATCAATTTCTCGGAAATCCTCTCCCCTTCGCTTTTGTAAATCGATTTCTCAGAAATCTAGTTCCCCTCGATTATGCTAATCGATTTCTCAGAAATCCTCTCCCCTTCGTTGATCAATAAACCATGAATAAATTATGTAACATCAGTACTGGTACCCCCCTCTCTACTATGGACATACGTAAAATCCGCATCTTTTAAAACTATAGTAACACAAAGATACAAGAAAACAAAGATAAAAGAGCGGAGGAGCGGACATCAGAGATAGCAATGTTGCAGTGAAAATCCCCACAAATAAGCCACTGGAAATCTAAAGGAACTTTTGCCACAAATCACGATAATTCTAAACATACAAAATTGAAATCAAAATCCGAATCAATACTATGATAATTTGTTGGTAAATGGCACGAGAAAACGATAATCCCTGGGATTCGAACAGCAACAAAGTAACGATTAACGGCAAACGCTGGAACTGGAATATTCTCTCGAATAAAAATGCAAAGGCCTCCAGATGGGCGTCCACCTGTAGGTATAGCTGGAGATATAAAACACTTAAACTGCTGCGACAGGCTCGAAAGAAGACTAGTAGAGTGGTCCAGAAGGTGATGCTCTTGCAGACACAAAATATCCAGATCGCGCAGCATAGACTGCAATTCATGTCGTTTATCACCAAATTCCATTCAGATTCAGAGATGTAATATTTGCACTAATCATTTTTTATTCTTTGCAACTTTTTCGGTTAACCGTTTGCAGCGAAAGCTAAATCCAGTATGCTCACGAGATCCACAATGGAAGCAACAAGGTTCATTCTGGCAAAGGTTGTTCCTAGAATGAGAGTGTCCACTATCCAGACACTTCAGACAACGTTCCACGTTAGAGCAGCCCGACGATATATGCTCTAGCGACCCGCATTTGTGGCACATTCGCGGTAAAAACTTATAATCAGTAAGCCAGAAATGTTTGTAGCCAATGCGAATCCCATGGCGCAAATAATGAGACTTAGCCGTCACCGAACAGAAGTATACACGATATGATTTCGAAACACCGATGCGCTATATCTCTTTGATACCTTGGTTAGAAGCACACACACTCTCTGGATCGATAGGGAAGTCCACTCGTGATAATAAACCGACAATTCTCGATTTGCGAACCTCAGTTTTACCGATCTTTTCATTCAAAGAGGCTTTCAAGTTTTCGGCGTTTTTTCTTTTCGTATGAATGACCCATTCCGGTTGCTGGGATCGTGAATCCTTAGAAAGTAAAATTTACACTATACCATCAGCTCCGTCCTACGACTTCAGAGAAGCTTTACGGTTTAAGGTATCATCACAATCTTGTGGCGGTGAATCTACTACAAGACCCACTGTTTCTGACTCGCTATTCAGCAGAGGCCAAGATTTATCATTAAGTTTTTCTTTATTTATACAGCTCAAAACCTCGCTCTTTACTCCGTCACAACACTCTTTCACCAAAGCAGGAGTCTCCGCTACCTTACTTGTGACGTTATCAAGTTTATCAAAAATGCTAAAAAGATGCCGGTCCCAGTTTTGAATGGCACGGCTAAAGTGAGCATATCTATCGCAGGTATCGCATCTCCTGCAGTCATAACGAATGGCCCCCAAAGCCCTGGGGCTGAAATTGTAAATTATGCAATTTGTCCATTGTTTAAATGTAGGATTTATCATAGGCAGCGCAATAGCGCAGCCAAAGTAAAGAACTATGTTGGCACAATGTATTATATTTTTTCTAGACCAGGGCACTTCGTATCGAAGGAGTTATCGTAGAAAATTCAAAAAGGGCTCATTCGATTGGAAATTGGAATGACAAGCGCCATTTTTAATTGTCAAAAATTATTGGAAGGCCACTAACACCCCTTTCACGCCCACCATTTCCCATAACACATCCAATCAAAATTTTGAGGTAGTCATTTTCTTCAACGTAGTTGATATCCAGATAGAAATTATATTTTGAGGAGGACCGACAAAACACACTTCAATATAAACTCCCCCGTAAGGCCCTATGGCCAGGAAAAAAACAGGGGAGAAACAAAAATGAAACAAATACATAAGAAGCAAAAACATTTTCATCATCATATATTCACACCTTTAAGAGACTCAACACAAGAAAAAAAAAGGAAAAGAATAAACAAAAAAAATAAATAAGAAAAAAATCATAAAATACAATGATCCACGTAAAAAAAAAGAAGAAAAAAAATCCAAAAAACAAAAAAAAAGGAGGGGACTACCAAGCAATCAATTTATTCCGCGTGGACTACCCTATGATCAATCAATAAATCAATTTATTCAACCAATAAATTTACGATAAAAACACTTCAATATAGAACCCCCCGTAAGGTTCTATGGCCAGGAAAAAAACAGGGGAGAAACAGAAATGACATAAATACTAAAAAAAAAGAAAGAAGAAAAAAAGTATTTTCAATATAATGCATTTCAACCTTTCAAAGACTCGACACACACACACACACACACACACACACAAAACAAAACAAAGAAGAGAAGAAAAAAACAATAATTAAAAGACCCAAACAAAAAGTGATTTTATGAGACCCCCCCCCCCTAAACAAAAAAAAGATTAGGATAATCCAATAAATTAAACCAAATTCCAAATATATATTTGAAACCAAGCCACAAAAAAATATTAAACAAACTCAGTACCCCTCACAACAAACGTTTCCAACACAGGCTAGTGTCACCCACCCCCCCCCCCAAATAATAATAATAAAATTAAAAAATATATATATTTAAACATAAAATCAAGACATTAAAAAATTTCTTAAAATTCTCTTGAAAATACCAAAACGAGTGACATTCTTGAGCTGACTTGGGTAGGCTATTCCAAACGATATGACAAGCAGTTAATGGATTAAAGTCAGACCTGACCGATGGAGTAAATAAAATATTAATATTCCTTGAATTGCGAAGATGATGCGAAGACCTATCAGTTACGAAAGAAGGAGTAGTTTGAAGGGCTGTGGGATACATACATCGACAAAATTACATTGTGTAGTCAAACAGAATCGCTGATAATAATCTAACTAGAAAGTGATTAGCCTTTAAGAGTTCTTTACGTAAAATGAAATTATGAAATGCCATTTAGACTTGTGTTTTTTATTCTGTTACCCCTTCACCGTTACTAAGATGGGGTTGTCCAATTTTAGTTTTTTGTTTTTATTTTAAGGTTTGGTTTTCTATATTTTTATCAGTTTTATTCTGCACTGAGGACGGTCATGCGGAGGTCTTGACGGAATTATTTGAATAATTTTTCAATTTCTTCACTGGCTGATAATTGTCCTCATTTTCATCCTATCTCCGAGATTTTATGTTTTATTTTAAGATAGCCGTTTTGTTCAACCTAGTTGAAAGTTCTTTAAATTAAGTCTTTGAGGATGACTACCATCCACCAGATCCCTCAGGACAAGGGTTTTAACTTATTGCCTGGGGGCACATAAGGTTCTTATAGAAAGCGTTGTCCCAGATACTTCAAAAAGGGCTCATTCGATTTGAAATCGAAACGGCTAGT